>NC_133932.1:0-5000 GCF_031877795.1 Strix aluco | reverse complement strand
TAGGGTTAGGGTTAGGGTTAGGGTTAGGGTTAGGTTAGGGTTAGGGTTAGGGTTAGGGTTAGGGTTAGGGTAGGGTTAGGGTTAGGGTTAGGGTTAGGGTTAGGGTTAGGGTTAGGGTTAGGGTTAGGGTTAGGGTTAGGGTTAGGGTTAGGGTTAGGGTTAGGGTTAGGGTTAGGGTTAGGGTTAGGGTTAGGGTTAGGGTTAGGGTTAGGGTTAGGGTTAGGTTAGGGTTAGGGTTGGGTTAGGGTTAGGGTTAGGGTTAGGGTTAGGGTTAGGTTAGGGTTAGGGTTAGGGTTAGGGTTAGGGTTAGGGTTAGGGTTAGGTTAGGGTTAGGGTTAGGGTTAGGGTTAGGGTTAGGGTTAGGGTTAGGGTTAGGGTTAGGGTTAGGGTTAGGGTTAGGGTTAGGGTTAGGGTTAGGGTTAGGGTTAGGGTTAGGGTTAGGGTTAGGGTTAGGGTTAGGGTTAGGTTAGGGTTAGGGTTAGGGTTAGGGTTAGGGTTAGGTTAGGGTTAGGGTTAGGGTTAGGTTAGGGTTAGGGTTAGGGTTAGGGTTAGGGTTAGGGTTAGGGTTAGGGTTAGGGTTAGGGTTAGGGTTAGGGTTAGGTTAGGGTTAGGGTTAGGGTTAGGGTTAGGGTTAGGGTTAGGGTTAGGGTTAGGGTTAGGGTTAGGGTTAGGTTAGGGTTAGGTTAGGGTTAGGGTTAGGGTTAGGGTTAGGGTTAGGGTTAGGGTTAGGGTTAGGGTTAGGGTTAGGGTTAGGGTTAGGGTTAGGGTTAGGGTTAGGGTTAGGGTTAGGGTTAGGGTTAGGGTTAGGGTTAGGGTTAGGGTTAGGGTTAGGGTTAGGGTTAGGGTTAGGGTTAGGGTTAGGGTTAGGGTTAGGGTTAGGGTTAGGGTTAGGGTTAGGGTTAGGGTTAGGGTTAGGTTAGGGTTAGGGTTAGGGTTAGGGTTAGGGTTAGGGTTAGGGTTAGGGTTAGGGTTAGGTTAGGGTTAGGGTTAGGGTTAGGGTTAGGGTTAGGGTTAGGGTTAGGGTTAGGGTTAGGGTTAGGTTAGGGTTAGGGTAGGGTTAGGGTTAGGTTAGGGTTAGGGTTAGGGTTAGGGTTAGGGTTAGGGTTAGGGTTAGGGTTAGGGTTAGGGTTAGGGTAGGGTTAGGGTTAGGGTTAGGGTTAGGGTTTAGGGTTAGGGTTAGGGTTAGGGTTAGGGTTAGGGTTAGGGTTAGGGTTAGGGTTAGGGTTAGGGTTAGGGTTAGGGTTAGGGTTAGGGTTAGGGTTAGGGTTAGGTTAGGGTTAGGGTTAGGGTTAGGGTTAGGGTTAGGGTTAGGGTTAGGGTTAGGGTTAGGGTTAGGGTTAGGGTTAGGGTTAGGGTTAGGGTTAGGGTTAGGGTTAGGGTTAGGGTTAGGGTTAGGGTTAGGGTTAGGGTTAGGGTTAGGGTTAGGGTTAGGGTTAGGGTTAGGGTTAGGGTTAGGGTTAGGGTTAGGGTTAGGTTAGGGTTAGGGTTAGGGTTAGGGTTAGGGTTAGGGTTAGGGTTAGGGTTAGGGTTAGGTTAGGGTTAGGGTTAGGGTTAGGTTAGGGTTAGGGTTAGGGTTAGGGTTAGGGTTAGGGTTAGGGTTAGGTTAGGGTTAGGGTTAGGGTTAGGGTTAGGGTTAGGGTTAGGGTTAGGGTTAGGGTTAGGGTTAGGGTTAGGTTAGGGTTAGGGTTAGGGTTAGGGTTAGGGTTAGGGTTAGGGTTAGGGTTAGGGTTAGGGTTAGGGTTAGGGGTTAGGGTTAGGGTTAGGGTTAGGGTTAGGGTTAGGGTTAGGGTTAGGGTTAGGGTTAGGGTTAGGGTTAGGGTTAGGGTTAGGGTTAGGGTTAGGGTTAGGGTTAGGGTTAGGGTTAGGGTTAGGGTTAGGGTTAGGGTTAGGTTAGGGTTAGGGTTAGGGTTAGGGTTAGGGTTAGGGTTAGGGTTAGGTTAGGGTTAGGGTTAGGGTTAGGGTTAGGGTTAGGGTTAGGGTTAGGGTTAGGTTAGGGTTAGGGTTAGGGTTAGGTTAGGGTTAGGGTTAGGGTTAGGGTTAGGGTTAGGTTAGGGTTAGGGTTAGGGTTAGGGTTAGGGTTAGGGTTAGGGTTAGGGTTAGGGTTAGGGTTAGGGTTAGGGTTAGGGTTAGGGTTAGGGTTAGGGTTAGGGTTAGGGTTAGGGTTAGGGTTAGGGTTAGGGTTAGGGTTAGGGTTAGGGTTAGGGTTAGGGTTAGGGTTAGGGTTAGGGTTAGGGTTAGGGTTAGGGTTAGGGTTAGGGTTAGGGTTAGGGTTAGGGTTAGGGTTAGGGTTAGGGTTAGGTTAGGGTTAGGGTTAGGGTTAGGGTTAGGGTTAGGGTTAGGGTTAGGGTTAGGGTTAGGGTTAGGGTTAGGGTTAGGGTTAGGGTTAGGGTTAGGGTTAGGGTTAGGGTTAGGGTTAGGGTTAGGGTTAGGGTTAGGGTTAGGTTAGGGTTAGGGTTAGGGTTAGGGTTAGGGTTAGGGTTAGGGTTAGGGTTAGGGTTAGGGTTAGGGTTAGGTTAGGGTTAGGGTTAGGGTTAGGGTTAGGGTTAGGGTTAGGGTTAGGGTTAGGGTTAGGGTTAGGGTTAGGGTTAGGGTTAGGGTTAGGGTTAGGGTTAGGGTTAGGGTTAGGGTTAGGGTTAGGGTTAGGGTTAGGGTTAGGGTTAGGGTTAGGGTTAGGGTTAGGGTTAGGGTTAGGGTTAGGTTAGGGTTAGGGTTAGGGTTAGGTTAGGGTTAGGGTTAGGGTTAGGGTTAGGGTTAGGGTTAGGGTTAGGGTTAGGGTTAGGTTAGGGTTAGGGTTAGGGTTAGGGTTAGGGTTAGGGTTAGGGTTAGGGTTAGGGTTAGGGTTAGGGTTAGGGTTAGGGTTAGGGTTAGGGTTAGGGTTAGGGTTAGGGTTAGGGTTAGGGTTAGGTTAGGGTTAGGGTTAGGGTTAGGGTTAGGGTTAGGGTTAGGGTTAGGGTTAGGGTTAGGGTTAGGGTTAGGGTTAGGGTTAGGGTTAGGGTTAGGGTTAGGTTAGGGTTAGGGTTAGGGTTAGGGTTAGGGTTA
Source organism: Strix aluco (assembly GCF_031877795.1). NCBI lineage: Eukaryota > Metazoa > Chordata > Aves > Strigiformes > Strigidae > Strix > Strix aluco. Next base: position 1,961 of record NC_133932.1, on the reverse strand, counting down.
GGGTTAGGGTTAGGGTTAGGGTTAGGGTTTAGGGTTAGGGTTAGGGTTAGGGTTAGGGTTAGGGTTAGGGTTAGGGTTAGGGTTAGGGTTAGGGTTAGGGTTAGGGTTAGGGTTAGGGTTAGGGTTAGGGTTAGGGTTAGGGTTAGGGTTAGGGTTAGGGTTAGGGTTAGGTTAGGGTTAGGGTTAGGGTTAGGGTTAGGGTTAGGGTTAGGGTTAGGGTTAGGGTTAGGGTTAGGGTTAGGGTTAGGGTTAGGGGTTAGGTTAGGGTTAGGGTTAGGGTTAGGGTTAGGGTTAGGGTTAGGTTAGGGTTAGGGTTAGGGTTAGGGTTAGGGTTAGGGTTAGGGTTAGGGTTAGGGTTAGGGTTAGGGTTAGGGTTAGGGTTAGGGTTAGGGTTAGGGTTAGGGTTAGGGTTAGGGTTAGGGTTAGGGTTAGGGTTAGGGTTAGGGTTAGGGTTAGGGTTAGGGTTAGGGTTAGGGTTAGGGTTAGGGTTAGGGTTAGGGTTAGGGTTAGGGTTAGGGTTAGGGTTAGGGTTAGGGTTAGGGTTAGGGTTAGGGTTAGGGTTAGGGTTAGGGTTAGGGTTAGGGTTAGGGTTAGGGTTAGGGTTAGGGTTAGGGTTAGGGTTAGGGTTAGGGTTAGGGGTTAGGGTTAGGGTTAGGGTTAGGGTTAGGGTTAGGGTTAGGGTTAGGGTTAGGGTTAGGGTTAGGGTTAGGGTTAGGGTTAGGGTTAGGGTTAGGGTTAGGGTTAGGTTAGGGTTAGGGTTAGGGTTAGGGTTAGGGTTAGGGTTAGGGTTAGGGTTAGGGTTAGGGTTAGGGTTAGGGTTAGGGTTAGGGTTAGGGTTAGGGTTAGGGTTAGGGTTAGGGTTAGGGTTAGGGTTAGGGTTAGGGTTAGGTTAGGGTTAGGGTTAGGGTTAGGGTTAGGGTTAGGGTTAGGGTTAGGGTTAGGGTTAGGGTTAGGGTTAGGGTTAGGGTTAGGGTTAGGGTTAGGTTAGGGTTAGGGTTAGGGTTAGGGTTAGGGTTAGGGTTAGGGTTAGGGTTAGGGTTAGGGTTAGGGTTAGGGTTAGGGTTAGGGTTAGGGTTAGGGTTAGGGTTAGGGTTAGGGTTAGGGTTAGGGTTAGGGTTAGGGTTAGGGTTAGGTTAGGGTTAGGGTTAGGGTTAGGGTTAGGGTTAGGGTTAGGTTAGGGTTAGGGTTAGGGTTAGGGTTAGGGTTAGGGTTAGGGTTAGGGTTAGGGTTAGGGTTAGGGTTAGGGTTAGGGTTAGGGTTAGGGTTAGGGTTAGGGTTAGGTTAGGGTTAGGGTTAGGGTTAGGGTTAGGGTTAGGGTTAGGGTTAGGGTTAGGGTTAGGGTTAGGGTTAGGGTTAGGGTTAGGGTTAGGGTTAGGGTTAGGGTTAGGGTTAGGGTTAGGGTTAGGGTTAGGGTTAGGGTTAGGGTTAGGGTTAGGGTTAGGGTTAGGGTTAGGGTTAGGGTTAGGGTTAGGGTTAGGGTTAGGGTTAGGGTTAGGGTTAGGGTTAGGGTTAGGGTTAGGGTTAGGGTTAGGGTTAGGGTTAGGGTTAGGGTTAGGGTTAGGGTTAGGGTTAGGGTTAGGGTTAGGGTTAGGGTTAGGGTTAGGGTTAGGGTTAGGGTTAGGGTTAGGGTTAGGGTTAGGGTTAGGTTAGGGTTAGGGTTAGGGGTTAGGGTTAGGGTTAGGGTTAGGGTTAGGGTTAGGGTTAGGTTAGGGTTAGGGTTAGGGTTAGGGTTAGGGGTTAGGGTTAGGGGTTAGGGTTAGGGTTAGGGTTAGGGTTAGGTTAGGGTTAGGGTTAGGGTTAGGGTTAGGGTTAGGGTTAGGGTTAGGGTTAGGGTTAGGGTTAGGGTTAGGGTTAGGGTTAGGGTTAGGGTTAGGGTTAGGGTTAGGGTTAGGGTTAGGGTTAGGGTTAGGGGTTAGGGTTAGGGTTAGGGTTAGGGTTAGGGTTAGGGTTAGGGTTAGGGA
>NC_133931.1:172827971-173062971 GCF_031877795.1 Strix aluco | reverse complement strand
TGTTTTTGCCTAACTACTCAAAAAACTCAACTCCACCTGCAACAAAAACAACATTAATTTAAACAGTAACACACAGGCAGACACATTCTAAGCGCCCCGCTCGCTCGGCTACCATGCTAACTGCCCCCTGCTCCCGGCAAACCCGTCCCGCTACCCGATCACCGCTGCCGGACCTCGCCCCGTGGCTCCTCGGAACGTGGTTCCCAAAGGCCTCGAAATTCGCCCCGCCCGCTAACGCCATGGCCCGAGCCCGACCTCCCCCCGAACTCCAGCTGTGAACGTTGCCGGATGGAGCGGGTGGGACTAAGTGACTTAAACTTGGTCAAAGAGATTAAGAAATCCCCCTGCTCAACAGTTTCTTTACTCTTTTTAAAAGACACTTTAACTCTTTCTACATCAATATACCCTGAAGTGAAAAACATCCTCACATACAATGATAAACACCTACCAAAACTAACCCTCATTCCACATCTACTCTATCCGACCATCACCCGCCAGAGTGGCGGATGGCCCCGATTCTGTAACCGTGCCCAGAATCACACGATTGTGCGCCTCGAGCCGTCCCCACCGCTCCGCTCGATCCGTGCCACGGGCCCTCGTCCTCAGAAGAGGAAGAATACGTTTCCCTCCGTGCGTCGCTCCCAGTCCTTCTTTTTTTCCTGTCGTACGCTCTGGCAAACTTCACGGAAGGATTCGCTTCTGGAATGCCGGTGGCCCAGTGGTACCTGCAAAAGACAAAAGAAGGAACTCTAGAGCCCGCTCACCGGCACGTTAGCGTCCCCTCCTGGGACCGTTCCGCCCCATACGGAATGGCTACAAACGTGCCAAGCGGCTCCGCCGCTAACACGGGCATCTACATGCTCCGCAAACGTGACCTGAGGACACGAGAGTGCCGCACGGGGTAGAGTTAGCGCCGGACCAAAAGACGCGGCCTGACGGTGCACGCGACGACGCCGAGACAATGTGACGCGTATGCCCCAGCGCGGCCTGCCGTGCGAGACAGCCGGAACTCCAGATGAAAGATGGGCGATAACGTCCCGGTGACAGACGGAGACAAAATGCTAGGAAAGACTAAAGACTGTCATGACGCAGGGAAGAATCCCTCAGAAGACCTCACGAGACAGAGCATCACAGAGACTACGCCTGTCAGTTAAGCCTGAGCAAGAGCTGCGTGAAAGACCTACCGATTCCACCTACGAGACTAAACTAGATCGGGAACGTTGACCTTCTACGTCACGCTTCTTAGCGGTACAGAATGAGACGGACGGCTGCTGCACGCAGAGCAGGATGCGAGTATGCCCGAGAGTCCTCGACACTGAAGGCCGAGACAAACATTGACACGTCACGTAACTAAGGAACGCCCGCTAGGCGTACCACACGCCTCTGCCCGCTCGGCCCGGAGTTGCTTTGCTGGGGCACGTATCTCACAAGAAGTATCTCTCGCCATTTCTATGGTTTTGTCACAAGTTGTCTGCGAGAACAATGCAAAAGCTGACTTACAGGCTTCCCTCGTGTTACCTCTCAATTCACTTCAGATCTGCTCGACTCCCACTCACGTGAACGCTGACTTCGCAAGGTCACGAAATACAGATATAGAGCTATGCGCCGCTCTTGCTGCTTTAATGCCAGACAGCGTAACACTCAGATCAGACACAACCAAACACAAAGCCCAGAGACGCGCTGCCGCCCGACGCCGCCCACAGACGCGCTGCCGCCCGACGCCGCCCACAGACGCCCAGAGACGCACTGCTGCCCGACGCCGCCCAGAGACACCCACAGACACGCTGCTGCCCAAGGCCACCCAGAGACGCCCAGAGACGCACTGCTGCCTGACGCCACCCAGAGACGCCCTGCTGCCCGACGCCACCCAGAGACACGCTACTGCCCGACGCCACCCAGAGACACCCACAGACGCGCTGCTGCCCGACGCCACGCAGAGACACGCTACTGCCCGATGCCGCCCAGAGACGCCTACAGACACACTGCTGCCCGACACCACCCAGAGACGCGCTGCTGCCCGACGCCGCCCAGAGACGCCCACAGACGCGCTGCCGCCCGACGCCGCCCACAGACGCGCAGAGATGCGCTGCCGCCCAGAGACGCGCTGCCGCCCCGCACGGGCCCGAGGCCCGCTATCTTCCTCCAGAATTCACAAAACCTAAAGAGCCCTCCCGCCGACCCCGATGTCCTACCCCCTCTTCTAGCCCCACCCCACCCGCTGCTTTGGCCCCTTGACTTATCTTTCAGAGAGCACGGTCCAGAACTCATCCTCGTCGGGAGCACGTCATCTAACCGGGGTTTACCTGCGGTCACCGCATTGCTCTTCGTCACCTGTAACACAGAACGTCTCTGGTCGCCGACACGCATCGACCTCTACCGCGGTGATGCCCTCCTCAGAACGGCTGCACCGCTCCCAATAACCATACATTGTGCCCCCCCATCTCCCATGGAAGCCTAAAAACTGGAGAAACGTGGCCGCCGTCCTACTCGTAAGCGATCGCCCGCTCGGCAGCACCTGGCCTCCCAGTCCTCTCTTCCGACGACTTGCCTCGAAGCCTCCACTGTTTGAGCGGAGACCTCGCGACGCCCGCAAAAGCAAAGGCGAACGGTCATTCGTATGGCCGCACGATCCTCGGTGATTCGGGTCCCGACGGACCACTTAACGACTCTCTCGCCTTTTCTCAAACCGCTCGTGACTCTGCGGCATCGACGCTCCGGGAAGGAGCATGGCACCTGCAAAAGAAAGAGGTAAAAGCGTGCGGCGAGATGCCGCCCCGATCCTTGGCTCGCTCGTGGAGCTTCCTCTCCCCTGTTCGTTTACCTCGGCCGCTCGGAGACGGATTCTTCTGTCCGCTGTGCCGAGGCCCGGTCGCCGCCTATGCGATTCAAACGGGGTATGATTTTAGCTACGATACTATTATGACACCTGAAGAACTGCCGCTCGGGCACGCCGGTCATCGCTCGCCTCGCCGAAGTCCGAGGGCGCGGGTATCCTGCTTCACACGTCGATTCGTGCCTAGAAAATAAAACCGGAATGGCGTGAGCTCCTCGGAGCTGCCGGTCCCGAGGATCCTCTGACCTCTTCCGTCGCCCGTCGGGAAGCTGCTTCTCGCTTTGCGCTTAAATGACCCGAACCCTGTAAGGAAAGGCATCTCGGTGTTAACCTAGAGTTTTACGAGACCAAAGGTTTGTCTTCCCTTTCCATCTCCCTTCTGACTACTGATAAAATACCCAAAATCCTAAGTACCAAGCCTCACGTGCAAGCTAAGGCTCGTTCGACCCGCTCGATCGCCCGCTCCCTGCGAGCCTGAGTCCGCCCTCTGATGCCTGCCGAACGCGAGGAAAATAACTGTGGCGGCTCTCTACGGCTACTCGCCCCGAGATGGACAGTATGGTCTTCGCCAAAAGCGTCCGGGCGGATGGATGCGTTACTACACGCTCCCCTCATCTTTACTATGGCTAAACCCCTGGGCGGGACGGGTCCGACCCGGACGCAGACAGACGCCAAACGCAGACGCCACGAGTGACACGACCGTGAGACACGAGAAGACGGCGAGCGATGAGAACGACGGCCGTAGGGAAGATGCCGCTGGCGGAGAAGCCCTACGGCGCCGCGATGGTGGCCCCGAAATGAGAGGTGACCGCTGCAGCCCGTGAGACGAAGTTACCATCGAAACCGGAATGATGGATGCGTGAGAAGCCGGGTTTTAAGTCATAAGATGTGGGGATGAAATCCCAGAAGACTACCGGGTGCCAAAATGACTCTCGAAAGCATGGCCTGGGGCGCCACCTAGCTCGCCCCTTCAAGAGACGACCGCTCGAGAACGTCCTCGATGCGACGCGCACCGGACAGATCCGTGCTTCCAGTTATAATTGCGAGACGAGAAGGGCTCGACGGGCGCCGTGCCGACGAGGGGACATACTCGAGACTCTCGGGAGGGCTATTGAGATGCCTGACAATCGCAAAGACCTAGGAGACGTCTAGACCTGAGGATCGCATGGTATAAGATACAGAACACAGAACACGCAAAGTACACAATGACACAGACGCGGGCTGGAACTGCCCTGACCACGGTACTCTGGTGCTGAAAAGTAACTTGCTCCCTTTACGGGCACGCGGGGTGCTGCACCTGGATGGTCCTCTCCCCTACACTACCTCGAAAAGCCCTCCCTGTGATTCCCGACCCTGTCCCTTCCCCCCGGACCCTTCCCACCCTGGACCCTCGACTTAGCTTTGAGAGGGCCAGAGGCCAGACCGTCTTCCGCGACGACCGCGTCGGCTGACCGGGACGCTCCCGAGTCGCCGGGTTCCTCCGCGTCGTCCGCCGAATGTCCGCAAAGCGCGCGACCGGTCGGCGTCGTGTCAGCCAACGTGGCCCTCTTCCGCAACGCCCTCCTCCTTGAAAGCGTGGCCCTTTCGGCTCGCCCGCTCGGTGCCGGTTTCGGTGTCGGACGCCGTGGCCGTCGTCGCTTGCGACGCCTGTGATTTCAAAAGATGGAATATTATATTTGTGCTTGGGGGAAAACACCGGGCCCGTGCTCCTCCTCTCCACTGCCCCGGTTCGCCTCAAATGCTCATCCTATTCCAAAGGCTGCCTACGCTGCGCCCGCGAGACGATACGGCGCTCTGCGGGCGATTGGGAAACGCGATGAGCCGTCCTGGATCCCGAAAGACGCCGTGCCTTACGTCCCTGCCGCTTTCCTGACGAATGCTAAAGCGTCCCCACCGTTTTTCTGAGAAAGGTTAAAACTCCATATACGGATGCTTACGAGATGCTCGCTCTGACCCTCACTCCATCCTCTCCCCTTTGGTCCCGTTTATATGGATGATATCGACGCCTTACGATGTATACGCCGACGCTAGGGAAAAAAACGAGGTCCCGTCTTCGATGAAGTCAGGAAAATGCAACGTATCTAGAAAGAAAAGAAAAAATGTAAGTGTATGCTATTAAACTGTTTTACCCGCCCTGCCCAGTGGATATAAAATTACTTACCTGAAAAAAACCCACTATGTACCTGTTTACTTCCTACTATACACACTGCTGAACCTTGACTGATGCTGAAACTCTTGTCTTGGGTACCTCTATTTCTGTGATTATTAAAACACACCTGCCCAAAGAGCTTCCTCAGCTCAAAATCTGCCACTGACTCTGAAGAACACCAGAGCTCTGACCTCAGAGAGGCCCAAGAGCAGAATAAAGAGCTTCCTCAGGTCAAAATCTGCCACTGACTCTGAATAACACCAGAGCTCTGACCTCAGAGAGGCCCGAGAGCAGAATGAGCTCCCTGATGAGAGGCTGTGGCTCATATACCCCAGGCCCCACCCACCACCCTGACCACGATCACCTGGGAAAGGGGAGGGCTGAACCACCAGAAGGCATAAAGGCACCTGGGGGAGCAGCTGGGAGTTTTCTCCTCTGCCTTAAGTTTGTGACCTGCAAAATGCCGTAGGAAGAAAGCAACCCTTACCAGATACGACGATATCTGCTCTTTCACTAAGTCTATTGCGTCGGCGACGTGACCGGGAGGGGAATGAAACCTAGTTTTTCTGGGGTATAGATAGAAAAAGACAGATATCGTGTTAAGCTACGTGGGGAAGTAGTCGGCTAAATGCAATAATAATATCGTTATCCGAAACGATGCGCTTTAGTTTCCTACGTGAAAACCGAAATGCTATGGGGTGACTCGTCTTTTCCGGCGAGACCACGCGTGCTGCCTAAATTCTAATGGAACCGTGTCCCAGAGAGCGCTAAAGAACGAAGCGGAACTAGATCCTATAAGAATTCCTTCTTGGAAATATCACTGGTTCCGATATAAATTATTTACTGTACGTCGCCGACGATTCGGAGTGACCGTGACCGTCTCTCCGACTGACTCCCTTAAGAGTCCCGAAGGACGGAAAACACCAAAAAACCATGGAATTCCCTGAAATGTATCAGAAAGCGTATGAAGTGGCCTAACTGATGCCTAAGTTGCTAGAACAAAAAAAAAAAAAAAATACCAAACTTAACAGAAAAAAACATAGGAGATGCCTAGACAATAAATGAAGGCGATCCTCTTTTCTGAAAAACTGGAGAAGAGATCTAAGCTGACGACGCACGTCTTCGGGATACCGGATACCGAAAAGAGACGTACGATAAGATGCCAAAAAAATAGACGCCGCGGGCGAAAAGACACTGATGCGGAACGGGATGAAGAAGCGGAAAAGGAAAAAACCGGTGCTGGGGTTTGAGAGAGATGAAGGATGAAAAAAAGGGAGGAGAGGAAGCGGGACAAAGGCATCTAGAGAAAAAGAAAAAGGGAGAGCTAGCAGAAGACAAATAAGAGGGAGAGGGAGCGGGAGAGAAGAAAGAGAGCAGAGATAAAGGGAAGCAAAAAAATCACAGCAGTGTGGGAGAGAGAGGGGGCCGGGGGAGAGCCTGAAACACGTGAGAGCGGCGACGGGGCCCCGAAGGGAAGACGCGGCTTCCCGTACGTGTAGCCGTGCTCCCTCGTGTGCCGCGCGGCAGTGCCGTGCTCTGGGTGACGCGCGCGGACCCTGCGGCGCTCGCTGGCGCTCTGGCCCACTGCGGACTGTGAAGAGGGCTCCTTCCTCGTCGGGAGAGCAGGCTCTCTCTTCCTGTGGTGGGAGGTGGGTGCTGCCAAGATGGCTGTGATTTTCTTCTTCTTTCCGTTTCTGGGGCCTCTGGATTTGGCTGTTGCGGGGCCTCTCCGTATGTTTGAGCCCGGTTACCGTTGAACCCTTGGCCTTTGATGCCAGGAGTCCCGAGGGGACATGGAGGGCAGAAAAGAGTGGAGACCAAAAATAGGTGAGAGGCTGAAGGGCAAGTACAGGGCAGAAAACTGTGGAGTGCCAAAAGGGGTGTGAGAAACAAAAGGGCTCGGTGGGCAACAAAGTGTCGAAAGTGCAAAGAGCACATAAAAGCCTGAATAAAGGAGAGGGCGGAAAAGCTGCGGGAGGCCAAAATGGAAGGCTGTAAGGGAAATAGAGGCCAGAAAAATGTGGAAGCCAAAAAGGAGTGGGAGACCAAAATGGGGTGGGAGGATGGAGGAAAGTAGACGCCAGGAAAGGTGGAGGCCGAAAAGGGGTGGGAGCTAGAGCAAAGTAGAGGCCAGAAAATAGTGGATGCTGAAACAGGGTGGATGGCCAAAATATAGTGGGAGACCAGAACGAAGTAGAGGCCATGAAAGGTGGATGCAAAATCATACTGTGAGGCCAAATTGGGGTGGAGGCCAGAGGGAACTAGAGGCCAGAAACAGTGGAGGTGGAAATGGGATGGGAGGGCGAAAAGGGGTGGGAAGCTGGAGAGAAGTAGAGGCCAGAAGAAATTTCAAACTGAATCATGGTGGGAGACCGATACGGGGTGGGAGGCCTCTACATCCCTCCATCCTCCCACCCTGTTTTGGCCTCCCACCCCTTTTCAACCTCCACTTTTTCTGGTGTCTACTTCCATCCAGCCTACCACCACGTTTTGGCCTCCCACCACGTTTCAGCCTCCAATTCTTTCTGGCCTCTCCTTCCCTTGGGACTCCCACACGTTTTTGGCCTCCCACCCCATTTTGGCCTCCATTTTTTTGTGGCCTCTACTTCTCTCTGGCCTCCCACCCCTTTTGGGCCTCCCACTGCTTTTTGGCCTCCAATTTTTTCTGCCCTCTACGCTCTCCAGCCTGCCACCCTTTTGTGGCCTCCTACCCTTTTTTGGCTTCCCACCCCATTTTGGCCTCCAATTTTATTTTTTTAAACCCTAACCCCTCACCTTCACCCTCACCCTAACCCCTAACCCCTCACCATCACCCTAAACCCTCACCCCCAACCCCTAACCCTAACCCCTGACCCTGACCCTAATCCCTAACCCCAACCCCTAACCCCTAACCCTAGAGCCCACACCAGATTCCACCCCCTAACCCTAGAGCCCGCCCCTGACTCCACCCCTAACCCTACAGCCACCCCTGATTGCACCCCTAACTCTAAGCCCACCCCCGAGTCCACCTCCTAACACTAAGCACACCCCTGAGTCCACTCCCTAACCCTATGTCCACCCCTGAGTCCACCCCCTAACGCTAAGCCCACCCCTGAGTCCACCCCCTAACCCTACACCCACCCCCGAGTCCACCCCCTAACTCTAAGTTCACTCCCGAGTCCACCTCCTAACACTAAGCCCATCCCCGACTCCACCCCCTAACCCTAGAGCCCGTCATAGAGTCCACCCCCTAACCCTAAGTCCACCCCTGAGTCCACCCCCTAACTCTAAGTCCCCCCCCCCGAGTCCATGGCCTAACACGAAGCCCATCCCCAAGACCACCCCCTAACTCTAAGCCCACCCCTGACTCCACCCCCTGACTTTAGAGCCCACCCCTGAGTCTATCCCCTAACCCTACGTCCACCGCTGAGTTCACCCCCTAACTCTAAGCCCACCCCTGATACCACTCCCTAACCCTACACTCACCCCCAAGTCCACCCCCTAACTCTAAACCCACCCCTGAGTCCACCCTCTAACACTAAGCCCACCCCCGAGTCCACTCCCTAACACTAAGCCCACCGCTGAGTCCACCCCCTAACTCTAAAACCACCCCTGACTCCACCCACTAACTCTAATCTGTAACCCTAACTGTAAAGCTAACTGTACAGTGTAACTGTAAACCCTAAGCTCTGAGTGTAAGCTGTAACCTACAGTTGTAATTGCAACGACGACATGGAGGCGGACGACGGCGACTACGACGACACAGAGGCGGAAGACGACGACACGGAGAGGGACGAGATCGACGACGGCGACACGGAGGCGGACGACGACGGCGACACGGAGGCGGACGACGACGACACGGATACCGACGACGACGACGATAACGGTGACGACGACGACACGGAGGCGTTCGACGACGATGACGACGACACGGAGGCGGTCGACGACGACGACGACAGGGAGGCTGTCGACGACGACGACGACACGGAGGTGTTCGACGACAACGACACGGAGGCGTTCGACGACAACGACACGGAGGCGTTCGACGACGACGACGACGACACGGAGGCGTTCGACGATGACGACAGCGAGGCAGACGACGACGACGACAGCGAGGCAGTCGACGACGACGACAGGGAGGCGGTCGACGACGACGACGACAGCGAGGCAGTCGACGACGACGACAGGGAGGCGGTCGACGACGACGACGACAGCGAGGCGGTCGACGACGAAGATGACAGGGAGGCGTTCGACGACGACGACGACGACAGGGAGGCGGTCGACGACGACGACAGGGAGGCGGTCGACGACGACGACAGGGAGGCGGTCGACGACGACGACACCGAGGCGGTCGACGACGACGACGATGACAGCGAGGTGGTCGACGACGACGACAGCGAGGCGGTCGACGACGACGACAGGGGGGCGGTCGACGACGACGAAAATAGGGAGGCGGTCGACGACGACGACAGCGAGGCGGTCGACGACGACGACGACAGCGAGGCGGTCGACGATGACGACGACAGCGACGCGGTCGACGACGACGACGACGACAGCGAGGCGGTCGACGACGACGACAGCGAGGCGGTCGACGACGACGACGACGACAGCGAGGCGGTCGACGACGACGACAGGGACACGGTTGACGACGACGATGACAGGGAGACGGTCGACGACGACGACGACACGGAGGCTGTCGACAACGACGACGACAGCGAGGCGGTCGACGGCGACGACGACAGCGAGGCAGTCGACAACGACGACGACGACAGCGAGGCGGTCGACGACATCGACGACGACACCGAGGCGGTCGACGACGACGACGACGACAGCGAGGCGGTCGACGACGACGACGACAGGGAGACGGTCAACGACGACGACGACGACAGGGAGGCTGTCGACGACCACGACGACAGCGAGGGGGTCGATGACGACGACGACGACCGCGAGGCGGTCGACTACGACGACGACAGCGAGGCGGTCGACAACGTCGACCACGACACCGAGGCGGTCGACGACGACGACGACGACAGCAAGGCGGTCGACGACCACGACGACAGGGAGGCGGTCGACGACGACGACGAGAGCGAGGCGGTCGACGACGACGACGACGAGAGCGAGGCGGTCGACGACGACGAGAGCGAGGCGGTCGAAGACGACGAGAGCGAGGCGGTCGACGATGATGACGAGAGCGAGGCCGTCGACGACGACGACGACAGCGAGGCGGTCGGCGACGACGACGTCAGCGAGGCGGTCGACGACGACGTCAGCGAGGCGGTCGACGACGATGACGACAGGGAGGCGGTCGACGATGACGACGACGAGAGGGAGGCGGTCGGTGACGACGACGTCAGCGAGGCGGTCGGCGATGACGACAGCGAGCCGGTCGACGACGACGACGACAGCGAGGCGGTCGACGACGACAGCGATGCGGTCGATGATGATGACAGCGAGGCGGTCGACGACGACGACGACAGCGAGTCGGTCGACGACGACGACGACGAGAGCGAGGCGGTCGACGACGACGAGAGCGAGGCGGTCGAAGACGACGAGAGCGAGGCGGTCGACGACGACGACGAGAGCGAGGTGGTCGACGACGACGACGAGAGCGAGGCGGTCGACGACGACGACGACAGGTAGGCGGTCGACGACGACGACGACAACGACGATGCGGAGGCGATCGACGACGACGACAGCGAGGCGGTCGACGACGATGACAACAGCGAGGCGGTCGACGACGACGACAGCGAGGCGGTCAACGACGACGACGACGACGACAGGGAGACGACGACGACGACAGCGAGGCGGTCGACGACGACGACGACAGGGAGACGGTCGACGACAACGACGACAGGGAGGCGGTCGACGACGACGATGACAGGGAGGCGATCGACGACGACGACGACAGCGAGGCGGTCGACGACGAAGACGACAGCGAGGCGGTCGACGATGACGACAGGGAGGCAGTCGACGACGACGACGACAGGGAGGCGGTCAACGACGACGACGACACGGAGGCTGTCGACGACGACGACGACAGCGAGGCGGTCGACGACGAAGACGAGAGGGAGGCGATGGACGACGACAGTGAGGCGGTCCACGACGACGACGACAGCGAGGCGGTCGATGACGACGACGAGAGGGAGGTGGTCGACGACGACGACGACGACAGGGAGGCGGTCGACGACGACGACGACAGCGAGGCGGTCGACGACGACGACAGCGAGGAGGTCGACGACGACGTCGACAGCGAGGCGGTCGACGACGACGACGACAGGGAGGTGGTCGACGACGACGACAGCGAGGCGGTCGACGACGACGACGACGAGAGCGAGGCGGTCGACGACGACGAGAGCGAGGCGGTCGAAGACGACGAGAGCGAGGCGGTCGACGATGATGACGAGAGCGAGGCCGTCGACGACGACGACGACAGCGAGGCGGTCGGCGACGACGACGTCAGCGAGGCGGTCGACGACGACGTCAGCGAGGCGGTCGACGACGATGACGACAGGGAGGCGGTCGACGATGACGACGACGAGAGGGAGGCGGTCGGTGACGACGACGTCAGCGAGGCGGTCGGCGATGACGACAGCGAGCCGGTCGACGACGACGACGACAGCGAGGCGGTCGACGACGACAGCGATGCGGTCGATGATGATGACAGCGAGGCGGTCGACGACGACGACGACAGCGAGTCGGTCGACGACGACGACGACGAGAGCGAGGCGGTCGACGACGACGAGAGCGAGGCGGTCGAAGACGACGAGAGCGAGGCGGTCGACGACGATGACGAGAGCGAGGTGGTCGACGACGACGACGAGAGCTTGGCGGTCGACGACGACGACGACAGGTAGGCGGTCGACGACGATGACGACGACAACGACGATGCGGAGGCGATCGACGACGACGACAGCGAGGCGGTCGACGACGATGACAACAGCGAGGCGGTCGACGACGACGACAGCGAGGCGGTCAACGACGACGACGACGACGACAGGGAGACGACGACGACGACAGCGAGGCGGTCGACGACGACGACGACAGGGAGACGGTCGACGACAACGACGACAGGGAGGCGGTCGACGACGACGACGACAGGGAGACGACGACGACGATGACGAGAGGGAGGTGGTCGACGACGACGACCACAGCGAGGCGGTCGACGACGACGACAGCGAGGCGGTCGACGACGACGGGTAGGCGGTCGCCGACGACGACGACGGGGAGGCGGTCGACGACGACACAGCGAGGCGGTCGACGACGACGATAGCGAGGCGGTCGACGACGACGACGACAGCGAGGCGGTCGACGACGACAGCGAGGCAGTCGACGACGACGACAGCGAGGCCGTCGACGACGACGACGACAGCGAGGCCGTCGACGACGACGACAGCGAGGCGATCGACGACGACGACGACAGCGAAGCGGTCGACGACGACGACAGCGAGGCGGTCAACGACGACGACGACAGCGAGGCGATCGACGACGACGACGACAGGGAGGCGGTCGACGACGACGACGACAGCGAGGCGGTCGACGACATCGACAGCGAGGCGGTCGACGACGACGACGACGACAGCGAGGCGGTCGACGACGTCGACAGCGAGGCGTTCGACGACGACGACAGCGAGGCGGTCGGCGACGATGACGACGACAGCAAGGCGGTTGACGACGACGACGACAGGGAGACGACGACGACGACGACGACAGGGAGACGACGACGACGACAGCGAGGCAGTCGACGACGACGACGACAGGGAGGCGGTCGACGACGACGATGACACGGAGGCGGTCGACGACGAAGACGACAGCGAGGCGGTCGACGACGACGACAGCGAGGCGGTCGACGACGACAGGGAGGCGATAGACGACGACGACGAGAGGGAGGCGGTCGACGACGACGACAGGGAGGCGGTCGACGATGACGACAGTGAGGCGGTCGACGATGACGACGACAGGGAGACGGTCGACGACGACGACGACAGGGAGGCGGTCGACGACGACGACGACAGCGAGGCGGTCGACGACGACGACGACGGGGAGGCGGTCGACGACAACGACGACAGCGAGGCGATCGACGACGACGACAGCGAGGCGGTCGACGACGACGACGACAGCGAGGCGGTCGACGACGACGATGACACCGAGGCGGTCGACGACGACGACGAGAGGGATGCGGTCGATGACGACGACGACAGCGAGGCGGTCGACGACGACGGGGAGGCGGTCGCCGACGACGTCGACGGGGAGGTGGTCGACGACGACGACGGGGAGGCGGTCGTCGACGACGAGGCGGTCGACGACGACAGCGAGGCGGTGAACGACGACAGCGAGGCAGTCGACGACGACGACAGCGAGGCCGTCGACGACGATGACGACAGCGAGGTGGTCGACGTCGACGACGACATGGAGGCGGTCGACGACGACAACGACAGCGAGGCGGTCGACGACGAAGACGACAGCGATTCGGTCGACGACGACGACGACGGGGAGTCGGTCGATGAGAACGACGATGCGGAGGCGATCGACGACGACGACAGCGAGGCAGTCGACGACGACGACAGCGCGGCGGTCGCGACGACGACGACGACAGCGAGGCGTTCGACGACGAAGACGACACGGAGGCGGTCGACGACGAAGACGACACGGAGGCTGTCGACGACGACGACGACAGCAAGGCGGTCGACGACGACGACAGCAAGGCGGTCGACGACGAAGACGAGAGGTAGGCGATCGACGACGACAGTGAGGCGGTCGACGACGAAGACGACAGCGAGGCGGTCGACGACGACAGTGAGGCGGTCCACGACGACGACGACAGCGAGGCGGTCGATGACGACGACGAGAAGGAGGTGGTCGACGACGACGACGACAGCGAGGCGGTCGACGAGGACGACAGGGAGGCGGTCGACGACGACGACGATAGGGAGGCGGTCGACGACAACGACGACAGGGAGGCGGTCGACGACGACGACAGCGAGGCGGTCGACGACGACGGGGAGGCGGTCGCCGACGACGTCGACGGGGAGGCGGTCGACGACGACGACGGGGAGGCGGTCGACGACGACAGCGAGGCGGTCAAAAACGACGACGACGACTACGAGGCGGTCGACGACGACGACAGGGAGGCGGTCGACGACGACAGCGAGGCGGTCGACGACGACAGCGAGGCGGTCGACGACGACGACGACAGGGAAGCGGTCGACGACGACGACGACAGCGAGGCGGTCGACGACGACGACGATAGGGAAGCGGTCGACGACGACGACGACAGTGAGGCGGTCGACGACGTCGACAGCGAGGCGGTCGACGACGACAGCGAGGCGGTCAGCGACGACGACGACGACAGCGAGGCGGTCGGCGACGACGACGACGACAGCGAGGCGGTCGACGACGACGACGACGACAGCGAGGCAGTCGACGACAACGACGACAGCGAGACGACGACGACGACGAGAGGGAGGTGGTCGACGACGACGATGACAGGGAGGCGGTCGACGACGACGACGACAGCGAGGCGGTCGACGACATCGACAGCGAGGCGGTCGACGACGACGACGACGACAGCGAGGCGGTCGACGACGTCGACAGCGAAGCGTTCGACGACGACGACAGCGAGGCGGTCGGCGACGATGACGACGACAGCGAGGCGGTCGACGACGACGATGACGACAGCGAGCCGGTCGGCGACGACAACGATGACAGCGAGGCGGTCGACGACGACGACGACAGGGTGGCGGTCGACGACGACGACGACAGGGAGACGACGACGACGACAGCGAGGCAGTCGACAACGACGACGACGGGGAGACGGTCGACGACGACGACGACACGGATGCTGTCGATGACGACGACGACAGGGAGGCGGTCGACGACGACAATGACACGGAGGCGGTCGACGACGAAGACGACAGCGAGGCGGTCGACGACGACGACAGCGAGGCGGTCGACGACGACAGGGAGGCGATAGACGACGACGACGAGAGGGAGGCGTCGACGACGACGACGAGAGGGAGGCGGTCGACGACGACGACAGGGAGGCGGTCGACGATGACGACAGCGAGGCGGTCGGCGACGAAGACGACAGCGAGGCGGTTGACGATGACAGCGAGGCGGTCAACGACGACGACGACAGGGAGGCGGTCGACGATGACGACGACAGGGAGACGGTCGACGACGACGACGACGACGGGGAGGCGGTCGACGACGACGACGACGGGGAGGCGGTCGACGACAACGACGACAGCGAGGCGATCGACGACGACGACAGCGAGGCGGTCGACAACGACGACGACACCGAGGCGGTCGACGACGACGACGAGAGGGATGCGGTCGATGACGACGACGACAGCGAGGCGGTCGACGACGACGGGGAGGCGGTCGCCGACGACGTCGACGGGGAGGTGGTCGACGACGACGACGGGGAGGCTGTCGACGACGACGACGGGGAGGCGGTCGTCGACGACGAGACGGTCGACGACGACAGCGAGGCGGTCGACGACGACAGCGAGGCGGTCGACGACGACAGCGAGGCAGTCGACGACGACGACAGCGAGGCCGTCGACGACGATGACGACAGCGAGGCGGTCGACGTCGACGACGACATGGAGGCGGTCGACGACGACAACGACAGCGAGGCGGTCGACGACGAAGACGACAGCGAGTCGGTCGACGACAACGACGACAGGGAGGCGGTCGACGACGACGACAGCGAGGCGGTCGACGACGACGACGACAGCGCGGCGGTCGCGACGACGACAGCGAGGCAGTCGACGACGACGACAGCGCGGCGGTCGCGACGACGACGACGACAGCGAGGCGTTCGACGACGAAGACGACACGGAGGCGGTCGACGACGAAGACGACACGGAGGCTGTCGACGACGACGACGACAGCAAGGCGGTCGACGACGACGACAGCAAGGCGGTCGACGACGAAGACGAGAGGTAGGCGATCGACGATGACAGTGAGGCGGTCGACGACGAAGACGACAGCGAGGCGGTCGACGACGACAGTGAGGCGGTCCACGACGACGACGACAGCGAGGCGGTCGATGACGACGACGAGAGGGAGGTGGTCGACGACGACGACGACAGCGAGGCGGTCGACGAGGACGACAGGGAGGCGGTCGACGACGACGACGATAGGGAGGCGGTCGACGACAACGACGACAGGGAGGCGGTCGACGACGACGACAGGGAGGCGGTCGACGACGACGACAGCGAGGCGGTCGACGACGACGACAGCGAGGCGGTCGACGACGACGACAGCGAGGCGGTCGACGACGACGACAGCGAGGCGGTCGACGACGACGACAGCGAGGCGGTCGACGACGACGACAGCGAGGCGGTCGACGACGACGACGGGGAGGCGGTCGACGACGACGACAGCGAGGCGGTCGACGACGACGACAGCGAGGCGGTCGACGACGACGACAGCGAGGCGGTCGACGACGACGACAGCGAGGCGGTCGACGACGACAGCGAGGCAGTCGACGACGACGACAGCGAGGCCGTCGACGACGACGACAGCGAGGAGGTCAAAAACGACGACGACGACTACGAGGCGGTCGACGACGACGACAGGGAGGCGGTCGACGACGACAGCGAGGCGGTCGACAACGACGACGACAGGGAAGCGGTCGACGACGACGACGACAGCGAGGCGGTCGACGACGACGACAGCAAGGCGGTCGACGACGAAGACGAGAGGTAGGCGATCGACGATGACAGTGAGGCGGTCGACGACGAAGACGACAGCGAGGCGGTCGACGACGACAGTGAGGCGGTCCACGACGACGACGACAGCGAGGCGGTCGATGACGACGACGAGAGGGAGGTGGTCGACGACGACGACGACAGCGAGGCGGTCGACGAGGACGACAGGGAGGCGGTCGACGACAACGACGACAGGGAGGCGGTCGACGACGACGACAGGGAGGCGGTCGACGACGACGACAGCGAGGCGGTCGACGACGACGACAGCGAGGCGGTCGACGACGACGACAGCGAGGCGGTCGACGACGACGACAGCGAGGCGGTCGACGACGACGACAGCGAGGCGGTCGACGACGACGACAGCGAGGCGGTCGACGACGACGACAGCGAGGCGGTCGACGACGACGACGGGGAGGCGGTCGACGACGACGACAGCGAGGCGGTCGACGACGACGACAGCGAGGCGGTCGACGACGACGACAGCGAGGCGGTCGACGACGACAGCGAGGCAGTCGACGACGACGACAGCGAGGCCGTCGACGACGACGACAGCGAGGAGGTCAAAAACGACGACGACGACTACGAGGCGGTCGACGACGACGACAGGGAGGCGGTCGACGACGACAGCGAGGCGGTCGACAACGACGACGACAGGGAAGCGGTCGACGACGACGACGACAGCGAGGCGGTCGACGACGACGACGACAGGGAAGCGGTCGACGACGACGACGACAGTGAGGCGGTCGACGACGTCGACAGCGAGGCGGTCGACGACGACAGCGAGGCGGTCGGCGACGACGACGACGACAGCGAGGCGGTCGACGACGACGACGACGACAGCGAGGCAGTCGACGACAACGACGACAGCGAGACGACGACGACGACGAGAGGGAGGTGGTCGACGACGACGACGACAGGGAGGCGGTCGACGACGACGACAGGGAGGCGGTGGACGACGACGACATGGAGGCGGTCGACGACGACGACAGCGAGGCGGTCGACGACGACGACGACAGGGAGACGACGACGACGACGACGACGAGAGGGAGGTGGTCGACGACGACGACGACAGCGAGGCGGTCGACGACGACGGGTAGGCGGTCGCCGACGACGACGACGCGGAGGCGGTCGACGACGACACAGCGAGGCGGTCGACGACGACGATAGCGAGGCGGTCGACGACGACGACGACAGCGAGGCGGTCGACGACGACAGCGAGGCAGTCGACGACGACGACAGCGAGGCCGTCGACAACGACGACGACAGCGAGGCCGTCGACGACGACGACAGCGAGGCGATCGACGACGACGACGACAGCGAAGCGGTCGACGACGACGACAGCGAGGCGGTCAACGACGACGACGACAGCGAGGCGATCGACGACGACGACGACGGGTAGGCGGTCGCCGACGACGACGACGCGGAGGCGGTCGACGACGACACAGCGAGGCGGTCGACGACGACGATAGCGAGGCGGTCGACGACGACGACGACAGCGAGGCGGTCGACGACGACAGCGAGGCAGTCGACGACGACGACAGCGAGGCCGTCGACGACGACGACGACAGCGAGGCCGTCGACGACGACGACAGCGAGGCGATCGACGACGACGACGACAGCGAAGCGGTCGACGACGACGACAGCGAGGCGGTCAACGACGACGACGACAGCGAGGCGATCGACGACGACGACGACAGGGAGGCGGTCGACGACGACGACGACAGCGAGGCGGTCGACGACATCGACAGCGAGGCGGTCGACGACGACGACGACGACAGCGAGGCGGTCGACGACGTCGACAGCGAGGCGTTCGACGACGACGACAGCGAGGCGGTCGGCGACGATGACGACGACAGCAAGGCGGTTGACGACGACGACGACAGGGAGACGACGACGACGACGACAGGGAGACGACGACGACGACAGCGAGGCAGTCGACGACGACGACGACAGGGAGGCGGTCGACGACGACGATGACACGGAGGCGGTCGACGACGAAGACGACAACGAGGCGGTCGACGACGACGACAGCGAGGCGGTCGACGACGACAGGGAGGCGATAGACGACGACGACGAGAGGGAGGCGATAGACGACGACGACGAGAGGGAGGCGGTCGACGACGACGACGAGAGGGAGGCGGTCGACGACGACGACAGGGAGGCGGTCGACGATGACGACAGTGAGGCGGTCGGCGACGAAGACGACAGCGAGGCGGTTGACGATGACAGCGAGGCGGTCAACGACGACGACGACAGGGAGGCTGTCGACGATGACGACGACAGGGAGACGGTCGACGACGACGACGACACGGAGGCGGTCGACGACGACGACGACAGGGAGGCGGTCGACGACGACGACGACAGCGAGGCGGTCGACGACGACGACGACAGCGAGGCGGTCGACGACGACGACGACGGGGAGGCGGTCGACGACAACGACGACAGCGAGGCGATCGACGACGACGACAGCGAGGCGGTCGACGACGACGATGACACCGAGGCGGTCGACGACGACGACGAGAGGGATGCGGTCGATGACGACGACGACAGCGAGGCGGTCGACGACGACGGGGAGGCGGTCGCCGACGACGTCGACGGGGAGGTGGTCGACGACGACGACGGGGAGGCGGTCGTCGACGACGAGGCGGTCGACGACGACAGCGAGGCGGTCGACGACGACAGCGAGGCAGTCGACGACGACGACAGCGAGGCCGTCGACGACGATGACGACAGCGAGGCGGTCGACGTCGACGACGACATGGAGGCGGTCGACGACGACAACGACAGCGAGGCGGTCGACGACGAAGACGACAGCGAGTCGGTCGACGACGACGACGACGGGGAGGCGGTCGATGAGAACGACGATGCGGAGGCGATCGACGACGACGACAGCGAGGCAGTCGACGACGACGACAGCGCGGCGGTCGCGACGACGACGACGACAGCGAGGCGTTCGACGACGAAGACGACACGGAGGCGGTCGACGACGAAGACGACACGGAGGCTGTCGACGACGACGACGACAGCAAGGCGGTCGACGACGACGACAGCAAGGCGGTCGACGACGAAGACGAGAGGTAGGCGATCGACGACGACAGTGAGGCGGTCGACGACGAAGACGACAGCGAGGCGGTCGACGACGACAGTGAGGCGGTCCACGACGACGACGACAGCGAGGCGGTCGATGACGACGACGAGAAGGAGGTGGTCGACGACGACGACGACAGCGAGGCGGTCGACGAGGATGACAGGGAGGCGGTCGACGACGACGACGATAGGGAGGCGGTCGACGACAACGACGACAGGGAGGCGGTCGACGACGACGACAGCGAGGCGGTCGACGACGACGACAGCGAGGCGGTCGACGACGACGGGGAGGCGGTCGCCGACGACGTCGACGGGGAGGCGGTCGACGACGACGACGGGGAGGCGGTCGACGACGACAGCGAGGCGGTCAAAAACGACGACGACGACTACGAGGCGGTCGACGACGACGACAGGGAGGCGGTCGACGACGACAGCGAGGCGGTCGACGACGACAGCGAGGCGGTCGACGACGACGACGACAGGGAAGCGGTCGACGACGACGACGACAGCGAGGCGGTCGACGACGACGACGATAGGGAAGCGGTCGACGACGACGACGACAGTGAGGCGGTCGACGACGTCGACAGCGAGGCGGTCGACGACGAAAGCGAGGCGGTCAGCGACGACGACGACGACAGCGAGGCGGTCGGCGACGACGACGACGACAGCGAGGCGGTCGACGACGACGACGACGACAGCGAGGCAGTCGACGACAACGACGACAGCGAGACGACGACGACGACGAGAGGGAGGTGGTCGACGACGACGATGACAGGGAGGCGGTCGACGATGACGACGACAGCGAGGCGGTCGACGACATCGACAGCGAGGCGGTCGACGACGACGACGACGACAGCGAGGCGGTCGACGACGTCGACAGCGAGGCGTTCGACGACGACGACAGCGAGGCGGTCGGCGACGATGACGACGACAGCGAGGCGGTCGACGACGACGATGACGACAGCGAGCCGGTCGGCGACGACAACGATGACAGCGAGGCGGTCGACGACGACGACGACAGGGTGGCGGTCGACGACGACGACGACAGGGAGACGACGACGACGACAGCGAGGCAGTCGACAACGACGACGACGGGGAGACGGTCGACGACGACGACGACACGGATGCTGTCGATGACGACGACGACAGGGAGGCGGTCGACGACGACAATGACACGGAGGCGGTCGACGACGAAGACGACAGCGAGGCGGTCGACGACGACGACAGCGAGGCGGTCGACGACGACAGGGAGGCGATAGACGACGACGACGAGAGGGAGGCGTCGACGACGACGACGAGAGGGAGGCGGTCGACGACGACGACAGGGAGGCGGTCGACGATGACGACAGCGAGGCGGTCGGCGACGAAGACGACAGCGAGGCGGTTGACGATGACAGCGAGGCGGTCAACGACGACGACGACAGGGAGGCGGTCGACGATGACGACGACAGGGAGACGGTCGACGACGACGACGACGACGGGGAGGCGGTCGACGACAACGACGACAGCGAGGCGATCGACGACGACGACAGCGAGGCGGTCGACAACGACGACGACACCGAGGCGGTCGACGACGACGACGAGAGGGATGCGGTCGATGACGACGACGACAGCGAGGCGGTCGACGACGACGGGGAGGCGGTCGCCGACGACGTCGACGGGGAGGTGGTCGACGACGACGACGGGGAGGCTGTCGACGACGACGACGGGGAGGCGGTCGTCGACGACGAGACGGTCGACGACGACAGCGAGGCGGTCGACGACGACAGCGAGGCAGTCGACGACGACGACAGCGAGGCCGTCGACGACGATGACGACAGCGAGGCGGTCGACGTCGACCACGACATGGAGGCGGTCGACGACGACAACGACAGCGAGGCGGTCGACGACGAAGACGACAGCGAGTCGGTCGACGACAACGACGACAGGGAGGCGGTCGACGACGACGACAGCGAGGCGGTCGACGACGACGACGACAGCGCGGCGGTCGCGACGACGACGACGACAGCGAGGCAGTCGACGACGACGACAGCGCGGCGGTCGCGACGACGACGACGACAGCGAGGCGTTCGACGACGAAGACGACACGGAGGCGGTCGACGACGAAGACGATACGGAGGCTGTCGACGACGACGACGACAGCAAGGCGGTCGACGACGACGACAGCAAGGCGGTCGACGACGAAGACGAGAGGTAGGCGATCGACGATGACAGTGAGGCGGTCGACGACGAAGACGACAGCGAGGCGGTCGACGACGACAGTGAGGCGGTCCACGACGACGACGACAGCGAGGCGGTCGATGACGACGACGAGAGGGAGGTGGTCGACGACGACGACGACAGCGAGGCGGTCGACGAGGACGACAGGGAGGCGGTCGACGACGACGACGATAGGGAGGCGGTCGACGACAACGACGACAGGGAGGCGGTCGACGACGACGACAGGGAGGCGGTCGACGACGACGACAGGGAGGCGGTCGACGACGACGACAGCGAGGCGGTCGACGACGACGACAGCGAGGCGGTCGACGACGACGACAGCGAGGCGGTCGACGACGACGACAGCGAGGCGGTCGACGACGACGACAGCGAGGCGGTCGACGACGACGACGGGGAGGCGGTCGACGACGACGACAGCGAGGCGGTCGACGACGACGACAGCGAGGCGGTCGACGACGACGACAGCGAGGCGGTCGACGACGACAGCGAGGCAGTCGACGACGACGACAGCGAGGCGGTCGACGACGACAGCGAGGCAGTCGACGACGACGACAGCGAGGCCGTCGACGACGACGACAGCGAGGAGGTCAAAAACGACGACGACGACTACGAGGCGGTCGACGACGACGACAGGGAGGCGGTCGACGACGACAGCGAGGCGGTCGACAACGACGACGACAGGGAAGCGGTCGACGACGACGACGACAGCGAGGCGGTCGACGACGACGACAGCAAGGCGGTCGACGACGACGACAGCAAGGCGGTCGACGACGAAGACGAGAGGTAGGCGATCGACGATGACAGTGAGGCGGTCGACGACGAAGACGACAGCGAGGCGGTCGACGACGACAGTGAGGCGGTCCACGACGACGACGACAGCGAGGCGGTCGATGACGACGACGAGAGGGAGGTGGTCGACGACGACGACGACAGCGAGGCGGTCGACGAGGACGACAGGGAGGCGGTCGACGACGACGACGATAGGGAGGCGGTCGACGACAACGACGACAGGGAGGCGGTCGACGACGACGACAGGGAGGCGGTCGACGACGACGACAGGGAGGCGGTCGACGACGACGACAGCGAGGCGGTCGACGACGACGACAGCGAGGCGGTCGACGACGACGACAGCGAGGCGGTCGACGACGACGACAGCGAGGCGGTCGACGACGACGACAGCGAGGCGGTCGACGACGACGACGGGGAGGCGGTCGACGACGACGACAGCGAGGCGGTCGACGACGACGACAGCGAGGCGGTCGACGACGATGACAGCGAGGCGGTCGACGACGACAGCGAGGCAGTCGACGACGACGACAGCGAGGCCGTCGACGACGACGACAGCGAGGAGGTCAAAAACGACGACGACGACTACGAGGCGGTCGACGACGACGACAGGGAGGCGGTCGACGACGACAGCGAGGCGGTCGACAACGACGACGACAGGGAAGCGGTCGACGACGACGACGACAGCGAGGCGGTCGACGACGACGACGACAGGGAAGCGGTCGACGACGACGACGACAGTGAGGCGGTCGACGACGTCGACAGCGAGGCGGTCGACGACGACAGCGAGGCGGTCGGCGACGACGACGACGACAGCGAGGCGGTCGACGACGACGACGACGACAGCGAGGCGGTCGACGACAACGACGACAGCGAGACGACGACGACGACGAGAGGGAGGTGGTCGACGACGACGACGACAGGGAGGCGGTCGACGACGACGACAGGGAGGCGGTGGACGACGACGACATGGAGGCGGTCGACGACGACGACAGCGAGGCGGTCGACGACGACGACGACAGGGAGACGACGACGACGACGACGACGAGAGGGAGGTGGTCGACGACGACGACGACAGCGAGGCGGTCGACGACGACGACAGGGAGGCGGTCGACGACGACGACAGCGAGGCGGTCGACGACGACAACAGCGAGGCGGTCGACGACGACGGGTAGGCGGTCGCCGACGACGACGACGGGGAGGCGGTCGACGACGACGACAGCGAGGCGGTCGACGACGACGATAGCGAGGCGTTCGACAACGACGACGACAGCGAGGCTGTCGACGACGACAGCGAGGCAGTCGACGACGACGACAGCGAGGCCGTCGACGACGACGACGACAGCGAGGCGGTCGACGACGACGACGACAGGGAGGCGGTCGACGACGACGACAGCAAGGCGGTCGACGACGACGATGACGACGACAGCGAGGCGGTCGACGACGATGACGACGACAGCGAGGCGGTCGACGACGACGACGACGACAGCGAGCCGGTCGGCGACGACAACGACGACAGCGAGGCGGTCGACGACGACGACGACAGCGAGGCGGTCGACGACGACGACGACAGGGAGATGACGACGACGACAGCGAGGCGGTCGACGACGACGACGAGAGGGAGACGGTCGACGACGACGACAACACGGATGCTGTCGATGACGACGATGACAGCGAGGCGGTCGACGACGACGACGGGGAGGCGGTCGACGACGACGACGGGGAGGCGGTCGACGACGACGACGGGGAGGCGGTCGACGACGACGACAGCGAGGCGGTCGACGACGACGACAGCGAGGCGGTCGACGACGACGACAGCGAGGCCGTCGATGACGACGACAGCGAGGAGGTCAAAAACGACGACGACGACTACGAGGCGGTCGACGACGACGACAGGGAGGCGGTCGACGACGACAGCGAGGCGGTCGACGACGACGACAGGGAAGCGGTCGACGACGACGACGACAGCGAGGCGGTCGACGACGACGACGACAGGGAAGCGGTTGACGACGACGACGACAGTGAGGCGGTCGACGACGTCGACAGCGAGGCGGTCGACGACGACAGCGAGGCGGTCGGCGACGACGACGACGACAGCGAGGCGGTCGACGACGACGACGACGACAGCGAGGCAGTCGACGACAACGACGACAGCGAGACGACGACGACGACGAGAGGGAGGCGGTCGACGACGACGACGACAGGGAGGCGGTCGACGACGACGACAGGGAGGCGGTGGACGACGACGACATGGAGGCGGTCGATGACGACGACGAGAGGGAGGTGGTCGACGACGACGACGACAGCGAGGCGGTCGACGACGACGACGACAGGGAGACGACGACGACGACGACGAGAGGGAGGTGGTCGACGACGACGACGACAGCGAGGCGGTCGACGACGACGACAGGGAGGCGGTCGACGACGACGACAGGGAGGCGGTCGACGACGACGACAGCGAGGCGGTCGACGACGACAACAGCGAGGCGGTCGACGACGACGGGTAGGCGGTCGCCGACGACGACGACGGGGAGGCGGTCGACGACGACGACAGCGAGGCGGTCGACAACGACGACGACAGCGAGGCTGTCGACGACGACAGCGAGGCAGTCGACGACGACGACAGCGAGGCCGTCGACGACGACGACGACAGCGAGGCGGTCGACGACGACGACGACAGGGAGGCGGTCGACGACGACGACAGCGAGGCGGTCAACGATGACGACGACAGCGAGGCGATCGACGACGACGACAGGGAGGCGGTCGACAACGACGACGACAGCGAGGCGGTCGACGACGACGACAGCGAGGCGGTCGACGACGACGACAGCGAGGCGGTCGACGACGATGACGACGACAGCGAGGCGGTCGACGACGTCGACAGCGAGGCGGTCGACGACGACGATGACGACGACAGCGAGGCGGTCGACGACGATGACGACGACAGCGAGGCGGTCGACGACGACGACGACGACAGCGAGCCGGTCGGCGACGACAACGATGACAGCGAGGCGGTCGACGACGACGACGACAGCGAGGCGGTCGACGACGACGACGACAGGGAGACGACGACGACGACAGCGAGGCGGTCGACGACGACGACGACAGGGAGACGGTCGACGACGACGACAACACGGATGCTGTCGATGACGACGACGACAGGGAGGCGGTCGACGACGAAGACGACAGCGAGGCGGTCGACGACGACGACAGCGAGGCGGTCGACGACGACGACAGCGAGGCCGTCGACGACGACGACGACAGCGAGGCGGTCGACGACGACGACAGCGAGGAGGTCAACGACGACGACGACAGCGAGGCCGTCGACAACGACGACGACGACAGCGAGGCGGTCGACGACGACGACGACGATAGCGAGGCGGTCGACGACGACGACGACAGCGAGGCGGTCGACAACGACAGCGAGGCGGTCGACGACGACGACGGCGAGGCCGTCGACGACGACAACGACAGCGAGGCCGTCGACGACGACGACAGCGAGGAAGTCAACGACGACGACGACAGCGAGGCGGTCGACGAAAACGACAGTGAGGAGGTCAACGACGACGACGACAGCGAGGCGGTCGACGACGTCGACAGCGAGGCGGTCGACGACGACAGCGAGGCGGTCGGCGACGACGACGACGACAGCGAGGCGGTCGACGACGACAGCGAGGCGGTCAACGACGACGACGACAGGGAGGCGGTCGACGATGACGACGACAGGGAGGCGGTCGACGACGACGACGACACGGAGGCTGTCGACGACGACGACGACAGCGAGGCGGTCGACGACGAAGACGAGAGGGAGGCGATGGACGACGACAGTGAGGCGGTCCACAACGACGACGACAGCGAGGCGGTCGATGACGACGACGAGAGGGAGGTGGTCGACGACGACGACGACGACAGGGAGGCGGTCGACGATGACGACGACAGCGAGGCGGTCGACGACGACGACAGCGAGGAGGTCAACGACGACGTCGACAGCGAGGCGGTCGACGACGACGACGACAGGGAGGTGGTCGACGACGACGACAGCGAGGCGGTCGACGACGACGACGACAGGGAGGTGGTCGACGACGACGACAGCGAGGCGGTCGACGATGACGACGACAGGGAGTCGGTGGACGACGACGACGACAGGGAGGCGGTGGACGACGTCGACAGCGAGGCGGTCGACGACAACGACGACAGGGAGGCGGTTGACGACGACGACAGCGAGGCGGTCGACGACGACGACGGGGAGGCGGTCGCCAACGACGTCGACCGGGAGGCGGTCGACGACGACGACGGGGAGGCGGTCGACTACGACGACGGGGAGGCGGTCGTCGATGACGACAGCGAGGCGGTCGACGACGACGGGGAGGCGGTCGACGACGACGGGGAGGCGGTCGACGACGACAGCGAGGCGGTCGACGATGACGACGACAGGGAGGCGGTCGACGACGACGACGACAGCGAGGCGGTCGACGACGACGACAGCGAGGCGGTCGACGACGACGGGTAGGCGGTCGCTGACGACGACGACGGGGAGGCGGTCGACGACGATGACGACGACAGCGAGGCGGTCGACGACGACGACGACGACAGCGAGCCGGTCGGCGACGACAACGATGACAGCGAGGCGGTCGACGACGACGACGAGAGGGAGGCGGTCGACGACGACGACGACAGGGAGGCGGTCGACGATGACGACAGCGAGGCGGTCGGCGACGAAGACGACAGCGAGGCGGTTGACGATGACAGCGAGGCGGTCAACGACGACGACGACAGGGAGGCGGTCGACGATGACGACGACAGGGAGACGGTCGATGACGACGACGACACGGAAGCTGTCGACGACGACGACGACAGGGAGGCGGTGGACGACGACGACAGGGAGGCGGTGGACGACGACGACAGCGAGGCGGTCGACGACGGCGACAGCGAGGCGGTCGACGACGACGGGTAGGCGGTCGCCGACGACGTCGACGGGGAGGCGGTCGACGACGACGACAGCGAGGCAGTCGACGACGACGACAGCGAGGCCGTCGACGACGATGACGACAGCGAGGCGGTCGACGTCGACGACAGGGAGGCGGTCGACGACGACGACGACAGGGAGACGGACGATGACGACGACGACACGGAGGCTGTCGACGACGACGACAGCGAGGCGGTCGACGACGACCACGACAGCGAGGCCGTCGACGACGACGACAGCGCGGCGGTCGCGACGACGACGACGACAGCGAGGCAGTCGACGACGACGAGAGCGAGGCGGTCGACGACGACGACGACAGCGAGGCGGTCGACGACGATGACAACAGCGAGGCGGTCGACGACGACGACAGCGAGGCGGTCAACGACGACGACGACGACGACAGCGAGGCGGTCGACGACGACGACGACAGGGAGACGGACGACGACGACGACGACACGGAGGCTGTCGACGACGACAGGGAGGCGGTCGACGACAACGATGACAGGGAGGCGATCGACGACGATGACGACAGCGAGGCGGTCGACGACGACCACGACGACAGCGAGGCGGTCGACGACGACGACGACAGCGAGGCGGTCGACGACGACGACGATGGGGAGGCGATCGATGACGACGACGACGACAGCGAGGCGGTCAATGACGACGACGGCAGCGAGGCGGTCGACGACGACGACGACAGCGAGGCGGTCGACGACGACGACACGGAGGCTGTCGATGACCATGACGACAGGGAGGCGGACGACGACGACGACGACAGGGAGGCGATCGACGACGACGACGAGAGGGAGGCGATCGACGACGACGACGACGAGAGGGAGGCGATCGACGACGACGACGACGACAGCGAGGCGGTCGACGACGACGACAGCGAGGCGGTCGACGACGACGACGACAGGGAGGCGGTCGACGATGACGACGACAGGGAGACGGTCGACGACGACGACGACACGGAGGCTGTCGACGACGACGACGACAGGGAGGCGTTGGACGACGACGACAGGGAGGCGGTGGACGACGACGACAGCGAGGCGGTCGACGACGGCGACAGCGAGGCGGTCGACGACGACGGCGAGGCGGTCGACGACGACAGCGAGGCAGTCGACGACGACGACAGCGAGGCCGTCGACGACGATGACGACAGCGAGGCGGTCGACGTCGACGACAGGGAGGCGGTCGACGACGACGACGACAGGGAGACGGACGATGACGACGACGACACGGAGGCTGTCGACGACGACAGGGAGGCGGTCAACGACGACGACGACAGCGAGGCGATCGACGACGACGACGACAGCGAGGCGGTCGACGACGACGATGACGACAGCGAGGCGGTCGACGACGACAGCGAGTCGGTCGACGACGACGACGAGAGGGAGGCGGTCGACGACGACGACGAGAGGGAGGCGGTCGACGACGACGACGACAGGGAGGCGGTCGACGACGACGACAGCGAGGCGGTCGACGACGACAACAGCGATGCGGTCGACGACGACGGGTAGGCGGTCGCCGACGACGACGACGGGGAGGCGGTCGACGACGACGACAGCGAGGCGGTCGACGACGACGGGTAGGCGGTCGCCGACGACGACGACGGGGAGGCGGTCGACGACGACGACAGCGAGGCGGTCGACGACGACGATAGCGAGGCGTTCGACAACGACGACGACAGCGAGGCTGTCGACGACGACAGCGAGGCAGTCGACGACGACGACAGCGAAGCCGTCGACGACGACGACGACAGCGAGGCCGTCGACGACGACGATGACAGCGAGGCGGTCGACGACGACGACAGCGAGGCGGTCGACGACGACGACGACAGCGAGGCGGTCGACGACGACGACAGCGAGGCGGTCAACGACGACGACGACAGCGAGGCGATCGACGACGACGACGACAGGGAGGCGGTCGACGACGACGACGACAGCGAGGCGGTCGACGACTTCGACAGCGAGGCGGTCGACGACGACGATGACGACGACAGCGAGGCGGTCGACGACGACGACGACGACAGCGAGCCGGTCGGCGACGACAACGATGACAGCGAGGCGGTCGACGACGACAGGGAGGCGGTCGACGACGACGACGACAGGGAGACGACGACGACGACAGCGAGGCGGTCGACGACGAAGACGACAGGGAGACGGTCGAGGACGACGACAACACGGATGCTGTCGATGACGACGACGACAGGGAGGCGGTCGACGACGAAGACGACAGCGAGGCGGTCGAGGACGACGACAGCGAGGCGGTCTACGACGACTACGACAGGGAGGCGATCGACGACGACGACGAGAGGGAGGCGGTCGATGACGACGACGACAGCGAGGCGGTCGACAACGAAGACGACAGCGAGTCAGTCGACGACGACGACGGGGAGGCGGTCGACGACGACGACGACAGGGAGGCGATCGACGACGACAGGGAGGCGATCGACGACGATGACAGCGAGGCGGTCGACGACGACGACGACACCGAGGCGGTCGACGACGACGACGAGAGGGAGGCGGTCGACGACGACGAGGACAGCGAGGCGGTCGACGACGAAGACGACAGCGAGGCGGTCGACGACGACGACAGGGAGGCGGTCTACGACGACGACGACAGGGAGGCGGTCGACGACAACGACTACAGGGAGGCGGTCGACGACGACGACAGGGAGGCGGTTGACGACGATGACAACAGCGAGGCGGTCGACGACGACGACAGCGAGGCGGTCAACGACGACGACGACGACGACAGCGAGGCGGTCGACGACGACGACGACAGGGAGACGGACGACGACGACGACGACACGGAGGCTGTCGACGACGACAGGGAGGCGGTCGACGACAACGATGACAGGGAGGCGATCGACGACGACGACGACAGCGAGGCGACGATGACGACGACGACGACAGCGAGGCGGTCGACGACGACAGCGAGTCGGTCGACGACGACGACGAGAGGGAGGCGGACGACGACGACGACGAGAGGGAGGCGGTCGACGACGACGACACGGAGGCTGTCGACGACCACGACGACAGCGAGGCGGTCGACGACCACGACGACAGCGAGGCGGTCGACGACGACAGCGAGGCGGTCGACGACGACAGGGAGGCGGTCGACGACGACGACGACAGGGAGACGACGACGACGACAGCGAGGCGGTCGACGACGAAGACGACAGGGAGACGGTCGAGGACGACGACAACACGGATGCTGTCGATGACGACGACGACAGGGAGGCGGTCGACGACGAAGACGACAGCGAGGCGGTCGAGGACGACGACAGCGAGGCGGTCTACGACGACTACGACAGGGAGGCGATCGACGACGACGACGAGAGGGAGGCGGTCGATGACGACGACGACAGCGAGGCGGTCGACAACGAAGACGACAGAGAGTCAGTCGACGACGACGACGGGGAGGCGGTCGACGACGACGACGACAGGGAGGCGATCGACGACGAGAGGGAGGCGATCGACGACGATGACAGCGAGGCGGTCGACGACGACGACGACACCGAGGCGGTCGACGACGACGACGAGAGGGAGGCGGTCGACGACGACGAGGACAGCGAGGCGGTCGACGACGAAGACGACAGCGAGGCGGTCGACGACGACGACAGGGAGGCGGTCTACGACGACGACGACAGGGAGGCGGTCGACGACAACGACTACAGGGAGGCGGTCGACGACGACGACAGGGAGGCGGTTGACGACGACGACGACAGCGAGGCGGTCGACGACGACGACAGCGAGGCGGTCGACGACGACGACGGCGAGGCGGTCGACGACGACGGGGAGGCGGTCGCCGACGACGTCGACCGGGAGGCGGTCGACGACGACGACGGGGAGGCGGTCGACTACGACGACGGGGAGGCGGTCGACGACGACGACAGCGAGGCGGTCGACGACGACAGCGAGGCGGTCGACGATGACGACGACAGGGAGGCGGTCGACGACGACGACGACAGCGAGGCGGTCGACGACGATGACGACAGCGAGGCGGTCGACGACGACGACAGCGAGTCGGTCGACGACGACGACGAGAGGGAGGCGGTCGACGACGAGAGGGAGGCGGTCGACGACGATGACGACACGGAGGCTGTCGACGACCACGACGACAGCGAGGCGGTCGACGACGACGACGACAGCGAGGCTGTCGACGACGACAGCGAGGCGGTCGACGACGACAGCGAGGCGGTCGACGACCACGACGACAGCGAGGCGGTCGACGACGACGACGACAGCGAGGCGGTCGATGACGACGACGACGACAGCGAGGCGGTCGACGACGACGACAGCGAGGCGGTCGATGACGACGACGACGACAGCGAGGCGGTCGACGACGACGACGACGACAGCGAGGCGGTCGACGACGACGACAGCGAGGCGGTCGATGACGACGACGACGACAGCGAGGCGGTCGACGACGACGACGACAGGGTGACGGTCGACGACGACGATGACACGGAGGCTGTCGACGACCACGACGACAGGAAGGCGGTCGACGACGACGACGACAGGGAGGCGGTCGACGACCACGACGACAGCGAGGCGGTCGGCGACGACGACGACAGCGAGGCGGTCGGCGACGACGACGACAGCGAGGCGGTCGACGACGACGACGACGACCGCGAGGTGGTCGACGACGACGACGACCGCGAGGTGGTCGACGACGACGACGACAGCGAGGCGGTCGGCGACGACGACGACGGGGAGGCGATCGACGACGACGACGACGACAGCGAGGCGGTGGACGACGACGATGACGGGGAGGCGATCGACGACGACGACGACGACAGCGAGGCGGTCGACAACGACGACGACAGCGAGGCGGTCGACGACGATGACGACAGCGAGGCGCTCGACGACGACGACAGCGAGTCGGTCGACGACGACGACGAGAGGGAGGCGGTCGACGACGACGACGACACGGAGGCTGTCGACGACCACGACGACAGCGAGGCGGTCGACGACCACGACGACAGCGAGGCGGTCGACGACCACGACGACAGCGAGGCGGTCGACGACGACGACGACAGGGAGACGGTCGACGACGACGATGACACGGAGGCTGTCGACGACGACGACGACAGCGAGGCGGTCGACGACGATGACGACAGCGAGGCGGTCGACGACGACGACAGGGAGGCGGTCGACGACGACGACGAGAGGGAGGAGGTCGACGACGACGACGACACGGAGGCTGTCGACGACTACGACGACAGCGAGGCGGTCGACGACGACGACGACAGCGAGGCGGTCGACGACGACGACAGCGAGGCGGTCGACTACGACGACAGCGAGGCGGTGAACGACGACGACAGCGAGGCGGTCGACGACGACGACAGCGAGACGGTCGACGACGACGACGACGACAGCGAGGCGGTCGACGACGACGGGGAGGCGATCGATGACGACGACGACGACAGCGAGGCGGTCGACGACGACGACGACACGGAGGCTGTCGACGAGCACGACGACAGGGAGGCGGTCGACGACAACTACGACAGCGAGACGGTCGACGACGAAGACGACAGCGAGGCGGTCGACGACGACAGCGAGGCGGTCGACGACGACGACGACAGCGAGGCGGTCGGCGACGACAACGACACGGAGGCTGTCGACGACCACGACGACAGGGAGGCGGACGACGGCGACGACGACAGGGAGGCGATCGACGACGACGACGACGACAGCGAGGCGGTCGACGACGACGACAGCGAGGCGGTCGACGACGACGACGAGAGGGAGGTGGTCGACGACGACGACGACACAGAGGCTGTCGACGACCACGACGACAGCGAGGCGGTCGACGACCACGACGACAGCGAGGCGGTCGACGACGACAGCGAGGCGGTCGACGACGACGACGACAGCGAGGCGGTCGACGACGACGACGACAGCGAGGCGGTCGACGACGACGACGACGGGGAGGCGATCGACGACGACGACGACGACGACAGCGAGGCGGTCGACGACGACGACGACACGGAGGCGGTCGACGACGACGACGACAGCGAGGCGGTCGACGACGACAGCGAGGCGGTCGACGACGACGACGACAGCGAGGCGGTCGCCGCCGCCGACGACGGGGAGGCGGTCGACGACGACGACGACGGGGAGGCGATCGACGACGACGACGACGACAGCGAGGCGGTCGACGACGACGATGACAGCGAGGCGGACGGCGACGACGACGACAGCGAGGCGGTCGACGACGACGACGACGGGGAGGCGATCGACGACGACGACGACGACAGCGAGGCGGTCGTCGACGACGACGACGGGGAGGCGATCGACGACGACGACGACAGGGAGGCGGTCGACGACGACGATGACACGGAGGCTGTCGACGACCACGACGACAGGGAGGCGGTCGACGACGACGACGACAGGGAGACGGTCGACGACGACGACGACAGCGAGGCGGTCGATGACGACGACGACGACAGCGAGGCGGTCGACGACGACGACGACAGCGAGGCGGTCGACGACGACGACGACGACAGCGAGGCGGTCGACGACGACGACAGCGAGGCGGTCGACGACGACGACGACGACAGCGAGGCGGTCGACGACGACGACAGCGAGGCGGTCGATGACGACGACGACGACAGCGAGGCGGTCGACGACGACGACAGCGAGGCGGTCGATGACGACGACGACGACAGCGAGGCGGTCGACGACGACGACGACAGCGAGGCGGTCGACGACGACGACGACAGCGAGGCGGTCGACGACGACGACGACAGGGAGACGGTCGACGACGACGATGACACGGAGGCTGTCGACGACCACGACGACAGGAAGGCGGTCGACGACGACGACGACAGGGAGGCGATCGACGACGACGACGACAGCGAGGCGGTCGACGACGACAGCGAGGCGGTCGACGACTACGACGACGACAGCGAGGCGGTCGACGACTACGACGACGACAGCGAGGCAGTCGACGACAACGACGACAGCGAGGCGGTCGACGACGACGATGACACGGAGGCTCTCGACGACCACGACGACAGGGAGGCGGTCGACGACGACGACGACAGGGAGGCGATCGACGACGACGACGACAGCGAGGCGGTCGACGACGACGATGACGACAGCGAGGCGGTCGACGATGACAGCGAGGCGGTCGACGACCACGACGACAGCGAGGCGGTCGACGACGACGACGACGACAGCGAGGCGGTCGACGACGACGACAGCGAGGCGGTCGACGACGACGACGAGAGGGAGGCGGTCGACGACGACGACGAGAGGGAGGCGGTCGACGACGACGACGAGAGGGAGGCGGTCGTCGACGATGACGACACGGAGGCTGTCGACGACCACGACGAGAGCGAGGCGGTCGACGACGACAGCGAGGCGGTCGACGACGACGACGACGGGGAGGCGATCGACGACGACGACGACGACAGCGAGGCGGTCGATGACGACGACGACAGCGAGGCGGTCGACGACGACGACGACAGCGAGGCGGTCGACGACGACGACGACACGGAGGCGGTCGATGACGACGACGACAGCGAGGCGGTCGACGACGACGACGACGACAGTGAGGCGATCGACGACGACGACAGCGAGGCGGTCGACGACGACGACAGCGAGTCGGTCGACGACGACTACGAGAGGGAGGCGGTCGACGACGACGACGATAGGGAGGCGGTCGACGACGACGACGAGAGGGAGGCGGTCGACGACGACGACGAGAGGGAGGAGGTCGACGACGACGACGACACGGAGGCTGTCGACGACGACGACGACAGCGAGGCGGTGGACGACGACGACGACAGCGAGGCGGTCGACGACGACGACAGGGAGGCGGTCGACGACGACGACGAGAGGGAGGAGGTCGACGACGACGACGACACGGAGACTGTCGACGACTACGACGACAGCGAGGCGGTCGACGACGACGACGACAGCGAGGCGGTCGACGACGACGACAGCGAGGCGGTCGACTACGACGACAGCGAGGCGGTGAACGACGACGACAGCGAGGCGGTCGACGACGACGACAGCGAGGCGGTCGACGACGACGACGACGACAGCGAGGCGGTCGACGACGACGGGGAGGCGATCGATGACGACGACGACGACAGCGAGGCGGTCGACGACGACGGGGAGGCGATCGATGACGACGACGACGACAGCGAGTCGGTCGACGACGACGACGAGAGGGAGGCGGTCGACGACGACGACGAGAGGGAGGCGGTCGACGACGACGACGACAGGGAGGCTGTCGACGAGCACGACGACAGGGAGGCGGTCGACGACGACTACGACAGCGAGACGGTCGACGACGACGACGAGAGCGAGGCGGTCGACGACGACAGCGAGGCGGTCGACGACGACGACGACAGCGAGGCTGTTGACGACGACGACGACAGCGAGGCGGTCGACGACGACGATGACACGGAGGCTGTCGACGACCACGACGACAGGGAGGCGGTCGAAGACGACGACGACAGCGAGGCGATCGACGATGACGACGACAGCGAGGCGGTCGACGACGACGACGACGACAGCGAGGCGGTCGACGACGACAGCGAGGCGGTCGACGACCACGACGACAGCGAGGCGGTCGACGACGACGACGACAGTGAGGCGGTCGACGACGACGACGACGACAGCGATGCGGTAGACGACGACGACGACGACAGCGAGGCGGTCGACGACGACAACGACGAGAGCGAGGTGGTCGACGACGATGTCAACAGCGAGGCAGTCGGCGATGACGACGACAGGGAGGCGGTCGACAACGACAGGGAGGCGGTCGACGACGACGACGACAGGGAGGCGGTCGACGACGACGACGACGACAGCGAGGCAGTCGACGACAACGACGACAGCGAGGCGGTCGACGACGACGATGACACGGAGGCTCTCGACGACCACGACGACAGGGAGGCGGTCGACGACGACGACGACAGGGAGGCGATCGACGACGACGACGAGAGGGAGGCGGTCGACGACGACGACGACGACAGCGAGGCAGTCGACGACAACGATGACACGGAGGCTCTCGACGACCACGACGACAGGGAGGCGATCGACGACGACGACGACAGCGAGGCGGTCGACGACGACGATGACGACAGCGAGGCGGTCGACGATGACAGCGAGGCGGTCGACGACCACGACGACAGCGAGGCGGTCGACGACGACGACGACGACAGCGAGGTGGTCGAAGACGATGTCAACAGCGAGGCAGTCGGTGATGACGACGACAGGGAGGCGGTCGACAACGACAGGGAGGCGGTCGACGACCACGACGACAGGGAGGCGGTCGACGACGACAACGACAGCGAGGCGGTCGACGATGACGACGACGACAGTGAGGCGATCGACGACGACGGTAGCGAGGCGGTCGACGACGACGACAGCGAGTCGGTCGACGACGACGACGAGAGGGAGACGGTCGACGACGACGACGAGAGGGAGGCGGTCGACGACGACGACGAGAGGGAGGAGGTCGACGACGACGACGACACGGAGGCTGTCGACGACGACGACGACAGCGAGGTGGTCAACGACGACGACGACAGCGAGGCGGTCGACAACGACGACAGGGAGGCGGTCGACGACGACGATGACACGGAGGCTGTCGACGACCACGACGACAGGGAGGCGGTCGAAGACGACGACGACAGCGAGGCGATCGACGATGACGACGACAGCGAGGCGGTCGACGACGACGACGACGACAGCGAGGTGGTCGACGACGACAGCGAGGCGGTCGACGACCACGACGACAGCGAGGCGGTCGACGACGACGACGACAGTGAGGCGGTCGACGACGACGACAGCGAGGCGGTCGACGACGACGACGACGAGAGCGAGGTGGTCGACGACGATGTCAACAGCGAGGCAGTCGGCGATGACGACGACAGGGAGGCGGTCGACAACGACAGGGAGGCGGTCGACGACCACGACGACAGGGAGGCGGTCGACGACGACGACGACAGCGGGGCGGTCGACGACGACGACGACGACAGCGAGGCGGTCGACGACGACGACGATAGGGAGGCGGTCGACGACGACGACGAGAGGGAGGAGGTCGACGACGACGACGACACGGAGGCTGTCGACGACCACGACGACAGCGAGTCGGTCGACGACGACGACGACAGCGAGGCGGTCGACGACGACGACAGGGAGGCGGTCGACGACGACGACGAGAGGGAGGAGGTCGACGACGACGACGACACGGAGGCTGTCGACGACTACGACGACAGCGAGGCGGTCGACGACGATGACGACAGCGAGGCGGTCGACGATGACAGCGAGGCGGTCGACGACCACGACGACAGCGAGGCGGTCGACGACGACGACGACGACAGCGAGGCGGTCGACGACGACGACAGCGAGGCGGTCGACGACGACGACGAGAGGGAGGCGGTCGACGACGACGACGAGAGGGAGGCGGTCGACGACGACGACGAGAGGGAGGCGGTCGTCGACGATGACGACACGGAGGCTGTCGACGACCACGACGAGAGCGAGGCGGTCGACGACGACAGCGAGGCGGTCGACGACGACGACGACGGGGAGGCGATCGACGACGACGACGACGACAGCGAGGCGGTCGATGACGACGACGACAGCGAGGCGGTCGACGACGACGACGACAGCGAGGCGGTCGACGACGACGACGACACGGAGGCGGTCGATGACGACGACGACAGCGAGGCGGTCGACGACGACGACGACGACAGTGAGGCGATCGACGACGACGACAGCGAGGCGGTCGACGACGACGACAGCGAGTCGGTCGACGACGACTACGAGAGGGAGGCGGTCGACGACGACGACGATAGGGAGGCGGTCGACGACGACGACGAGAGGGAGGAGGTCGACGACGACGACGACACGGAGGCTGTCGACGACCACGACGACAGCGAGGCGGTGGACGACGACGACGACAGCGAGGCGGTCGACGACGACGACAGGGAGGCGGTCGACGACGACGACGAGAGGGAGGAGGTCGACGACGACGACGACACGGAGACTGTCGACGACTACGACGACAGCGAGGCGGTCGACGACGACGACGACAGCGAGGCGGTCGACGACGACGACAGCGAGGCGGTCGACTACGACGACAGCGAGGCGGTGAACGACGACGACAGCGAGGCGGTCGACGACGACGACAGCGAGGCGGTCGACGACGACGACGACGACAGCGAGGCGGTCGACGACGACGGGGAGGCGATCGATGACGACGACGACGACAGCGAGGCGGTCGACGACGACGACGACAGCGAGTCGGTCGACGACGACGACGAGAGGGAGGCGGTCGACGACGACGACGAGAGGGAGGCGGTCGACGACGACGACGACAGGGAGGCTGTCGACGAGCACGACGACAGGGAGGCGGTCGACGACGACTACGACAGCGAGACGGTCGACGACGACGACGAGAGCGAGGCGGTCGACGACGACAGCGAGGCGGTCGACGACGACGACGACAGCGAGGCTGTTGACGACGACGACGACAGCGAGGCGGTCGACGACGACGATGACACGGAGGCTGTCGACGACCACGACGACAGGGAGGCGGTCGAAGACGACGACGACAGCGAGGCGATCGACGATGACGACGACAGCGAGGCGGTCGACGACGACGACGACGACAGCGAGGCGGTCGACGACGACAGCGAGGCGGTCGACGACCACGACGACAGTGAGGCGGTCGACGACGACGACGACGACAGCGATGCGGTCGACGACGACGACGACGACAGCGAGGCGGTCGACGACGACAACGACGAGAGCGAGGTGGTCGACGACGATGTCAACAGCGAGGCAGTCGGCGATGACGACGACAGGGAGGCGGTCGACAACGACAGGGAGGCGGTCGACGACGACGACGACAGGGAGGCGGTCGACGACGACGACGACGACAGCGAGGCAGTCGACGACAACGACGACAGCGAGGCGGTCGACGACGACGATGACACGGAGGCTCTCGACGACCACGACGACAGGGAGGCGGTCGACGACGACGACGACAGGGAGGCGATCGACGACGACGACGAGAGGGAGGCGGTCGACGACGACGACGACGACAGCGAGGCAGTCGACGACAACGATGACACGGAGGCTCTCGACGACCACGACGACAGGGAGGCGATCGACGACGACGACGACAGCGAGGCGGTCGACGACGACGATGACGACAGCGAGGCGGTCGACGATGACAGCGAGGCGGTCGACGACCACGACGACAGCGAGGCGGTCGACGACGACGACGACGACAGCGAGGTGGTCGACGACGATGTCAACAGCGAGGCAGTCGGTGATGACGACGACAGGGAGGCGGTCGACAACGACAGGGAGGCGGTCGACGACCACGACGACAGGGAGGCGGTCGACGACGACAACGACAGCGAGGCGGTCGACGATGACGACGACGACAGTGAGGCGATCGACGACGACGGTAGCGAGGCGGTCGACGACGACGACAGCGAGTCGGTCGACGACGACGACGAGAGGGAGACGGTCGACGACGACGACGAGAGGGAGGCGGTCGACGACGACGACGAGAGGGAGGAGGTCGACGACGACGACGACACGGAGGCTGTCGACGACCACGACGACAGCGAGGTGGTCAACGACGACGACGACAGCGAGGCGGTCGACAACGACGACAGGGAGGCGGTCGACGACGACGATGACACGGAGGCTGTCGACGACCACGACGACAGGGAGGCGGTCGAAGACGACGACGACAGCGAGGCGATCGACGATGACGACGACAGCGAGGCGGTCGACGACGACGACGACGACAGCGAGGTGGTCGACGACGACAGCGAGGCGGTCGACGACCACGATGACAGCGAGGCGGTCGACGACGACGACGACAGTGAGGCGGTCGACGACGACGACAGCGAGGCGGTCGACGACGACGACGACGAGAGCGAGGTGGTCGACGACGATGTCAACAGCGAGGCAGTCGGCGATGACGACGACAGGGAGGCGGTCGACAACGACAGGGAGGCGGTCGACGACCACGACGACAGGGAGGCGGTCGACGACGACGACGACAGCGGGGCGGTCGACGACGACGACGACGACAGCGAGGCGGTCGACGACGACGACGACGACAGTGAGGCGATCGACGACGACGACAGCGAGGCGGTCGACGACGACGACGATAGGGAGGCGGTCGACGACGACGACGAGAGGGAGGAGGTCGACGACGACGACGACACGGAGGCTGTCGACGACCACGACGACAGCGAGTCGGTCGACGACGACGACGACAGCGAGGCGGTCGACGACGACGACAGGGAGGCGGTCGACGACGACGACGAGAGGGAGGAGGTCGACGACGACGACGACACGGAGGCTGTCGACGACTACGACGACAGCGAGGCGGTCGACGACTACGACGACAGCGAGGCGGTCGACGACGACGACAGCGAGGCGGTCGACGACGACGACAGCGAGGCGGTCGACGACGACGACAGCGAGGCGGTCGACGACGACGACGACAGGGAGGCGGTCGACGACGACGACGACATGGAGGCTGTCGACGACCACGACGACAGCGAGGCGGTCGACGACCACGACGACAGCGAGGCGGTCGACGACGACAGCGAGGCGGTCGACGACGACGACGACAGCGAGGCGGTCGACGACGACGACAGCGAGACGGTCGACTACGACGACAGCGAGGCGGTGGACGACGACGACGAGAGGGAGGCGGTCGACGACAACGACGAGAGGGAGGCGGTCGACGACGACGACGACACGGAGGCTGTCGACGACGACGACGACAGCGAGGCGGTCGAGTACGACAGCGAGGCGGTCGACGACGACAGCGAGGCGGTCGACGACCACGACGACAGCGAGGCGGTCGACGACGACGACGACAGCGAGGCGGTCGATGACGACGACGACGACAGCGAGGCGGTCGACGACGACGACAGCGAGGCGGTCGATGACGACGACGAAGACAGCGAGGCGACGACGACGACGACGACAGCGAGGCGGTCGACGACGACGACGACGACAGCGAGGCGGTCGACGACGACGACAGCGAGGCGGTCGATGACGACGACGACGACAGCGAGGCGGTCGACGACGACGACAGCGAGGCGGTCGACGACGACGACGACGACAGCGAGGCGGTCGACGACGACGACGACAGGGAGGCGATCGACGACGACGACGACAGCGAGGCGGTCGACGACGACAGCGAGGCGGTCGATGACG
This sequence comes from Strix aluco, assembly GCF_031877795.1. Taxonomy (NCBI): domain Eukaryota; kingdom Metazoa; phylum Chordata; class Aves; order Strigiformes; family Strigidae; genus Strix; species Strix aluco. The sequence continues at coordinate 173,021,000 of NC_133931.1, read as the reverse complement.
ACGACGACGACAGCGAGGCAGTCGACGACAACGACGACAGCGAGGCGGTCGACGACGACGATGACACGGAGGCTCTCGACGACCACGACGACAGGGAGGCGGTCGACGACGACGACGACAGGGAGGCGATCGACGACGACAGCGAGGCGGTCGACGACGACGATGACGACAGCGAGGCGGTCGACGATGACAGCGAGGCGGTCGACGACCACGACGACAGCGAGGCGGTCGACGACGACGACGACGACAGCGAGGTGGTCGACGACGATGTCAACAGCGAGGCAGTCGGTGATGACGACGACAGGGAGGCGGTCGACAACGACAGGGAGGCGGTCGACGACCACGACGACAGGGAGGCGGTCGACGACGACGACGACAGCGAGGCGGTTGACGACGACGACGACGGGGAGGCGATCGACGACGACGACGACGACAGCGAGGCGGTCGATGACGACGACGACAGCGAGGCGGTCGATGACGACGACGACGACAGCGAGGCGGTCGACGACGACGACAGCGAGGCGGTCGATGACGACGACGACGACAGCGAGGCGGTCGACGACGACGACGACGACAGCGAGGCGGTCGACGACGACGACAGCGAGGCGGTCGATGACGACGACGACGACAGCGAGGCGGTCGACGACGACGACGACAGGGTGACGGTCGACGACGACGATGACACGGAGGCTGTCGACGACCACGACGACAGGAAGGCGGTCGACGACGACGACGACAGGGAGGCGGTCGACGACCACGACGACAGCGAGGCGGTCGGCGACGACGACGACAGCGAGGCGGTCGACGACGACGACGACGGGGAGGCGATCGACGACGACGACGACGACCGCGAGGTGGTCGACGACGACGACGACCGCGAGGTGGTCGACGACGACGACGACAGCGAGGCGGTCGGCGACGACGACGACGGGGAGGCGATCGACGACGACGACGACGACAGCGAGGCGGTGGACGACGACGATGACGGGGAGGCGATCGACGACGACGACGACGACAGCGAGGCGGTCGACAACGACGACGACAGCGAGGCGGTCGACGACGATGACGACAGCGAGGCGCTCGACGACGACGACAGCGAGTCGGTCGACGACGACGACGAGAGGGAGGCGGTCGACGACGACGACGAGAGGGAGGCGGTCGACGACGATGACGACACGGAGGCGGTCGACGACCACGACGACAGCGAGGCGGTCGACGACCACGACGACAGCGAGGCGGTCGACGACCACGACGACAGCGAGGCGGTCGACGACGACGACGACAGGGAGACGGTCGACGACGACGATGACACGGAGGCTGTCGACGACGACGACGACAGCGAGGCGGTCGACGACGATGACGACAGCGAGGCGGTCGACGACGACGACAGGGAGGCGGTCGACGACGACGACGAGAGGGAGGAGGTCGACGACGACGACGACACGGAGGCTGTCGACGACTACGACGACAGCGAGGCGGTCGACGACGACGACGACAGCGAGGCGGTCGACGACGACGACAGCGAGGCGGTCGACTACGACGACAGCGAGGCGGTGAACGACGACGACAGCGAGGCGGTCGACGACGACGACAGCGAGACGGTCGACGACGACGACGACGACAGCGAGGCGGTCGACGACGACGGGGAGGCGATCGATGACGACGACGACGACAGCGAGGCGGTCGACGACGACGACGACACGGAGGCTGTCGACGAGCACGACGACAGGGAGGCGGTCGACGACAACTACGACAGCGAGGCGGTCGACGACCACGACGACAGCGAGGCGGTCGACGACGACAGCGAGGCGGTCGACAACGACGACGACAGCGAGGCGGTCGGCGACGACAACGACACGGAGGCTGTCGACGACCACGACGACAGGGAGGCGGACGACGGCGACGACGACAGGGAGGCGATCGACGACGACGACGACGACAGCGAGGCGGTCGACGACGACGACAGCGAGGCGGTCGACGACGACGACGAGAGGGAGGTGGTCGACGACGACGACGACACGGAGGCTGTCGACGACCACGACGACAGCGAGGCGGTCGACGACCACGACGACAGCGAGGCGGTCGACGACGACAGCGAGGCGGTCGACGACGACGACGACAGCGAGGCGGTCGACGACGACGACGACAGCGAGGCGGTCGACGACGACGACGACGGGGAGGCGATCGACGACGACGACGACGACGACAGCGAGGCGGTCGACGACGACGACGACACGGAGGCGGTCGACGACGACGACGACAGCGAGGCGGTCGACGACGACGACGACAGCGAGGCGGTCGACGACGACAGCGAGGCGGTCGACGACGACGACGACAGCGAGGCGGTCGCCGCCGACGACGACGGGGAGGCGGTCGACGACGACGACGACGGGGAGGCGATCGACGACGACGACGACGACAGCGAGGCGGTCGACGACGACGATGACAGCGAGGCGGACGGCGACGACGACGACAGCGAGGCGGTCGACGACGACGACGACGGGGAGGCGATCGACGACGACGACGACAGGGAGGCGGTCGACGACGACGATGACACGGAGGCTGTCGACGACCACGACGACAGGGAGGCGGTCGACGACGACGACGACAGGGAGGCGATCGACGACGACGACGACAGCGAGGCGGTCGATGACGACGACGACGACAGCGAGGCGGTCGACGACGACGACGACGACAGCGAGGCGGTCGACGACGACGACAGCGAGGCGGTCGACGACGACGACGACGACAGCGAGGCGGTCGACGACGACGACAGCGAGGCGGTCGATGACGACGACGACGACAGCGAGGCGGTCGACGACGACGACAGCGAGGCGGTCGATGACGACGACGACGACAGCGAGGCGGTCGACGACGACGACGACAGCGAGGCGGTCGACGACGACGACGACAGCGAGGTGGTCGAGGACGACGACGACAGGGAGACGGTCGACGACGACGATGACACGGAGGCTGTCGACGACCACGACGACAGGAAGGCGGTCGACGACGACGACGACAGGGAGGCGATCGACGACGACGACGACAGCGAGGCGGTCGACGACGACAGCGAGGCGGTCGACGACTACGACGACGACAGCGAGGCGGTCGACGACAACGACGACAGCGAGGCGGTCGACGACGACGATGACACGGAGGCTCTCGACGACCACGACGACAGGGAGGCGGTCGACGACGACGACGACAGGGAGGCGATCGACGACGACGACGACAGCGAGGCGGTCGACGACGACGATGACGACAGCGAGGCGGTCGACGATGACAGCGAGGCGGTCGACGATGACAGCGAGGCGGTCGACGACCACGACGACAGCGAGGCGGTCGACGACGACGACGACGACAGCGAGGCGGTCGACGACGACGACAGCGAGGCGGTCGACGACGACGACGAGAGGGAGGCGGTCGACGACGACGACGAGAGGGAGGCGGTCGACGACGACGACGAGAGGGAGGCGGTCGTCGACGATGACGACACGGAGGCTGTCGACGACCACGACGACAGCGAGGCGGTCGACGACGACAGCGAGGCGGTCGACGACGACGACGACGGGGAGGCGATCGACGACGACGACGACGACAGCGAGGCGGTCGATGACGACGACGACAGCGAGGCGGTCGACGACGACGACGACAGCGAGGCGGTCGACGACGACGACGACACGGAGGCGGTCGATGACGACGACGACAGCGAGGCGGTCGACGACGACGACGACGACAGTGAGGCGATCGACGACGACGACAGCGAGGCGGTCGACGACGACGACGACAGCGAGTCGGTTGACGACGACTACGAGAGGGAGGCGGTCGACGACGACGACGATAGGGAGGCGGTCGACGACGACGACGAGAGGGAGGCGGTCGACGACGACGACGAGAGGGAGGAGGTCGACGACGACGACGACACGGAGGCTGTCGACGACCACGACGACAGCGAGGCGGTGGACGACGACGACGACAGCGAGGCGGTCGACGACGACGACAGGGAGGCGGTCGACGACGACGACGAGAGGGAGGAGGTCGACGACGACGACGACACGGAGACTGTCGACGACTACGACGACAGCGAGGCGGTCGACGACGACGACGACAGCGAGGCGGTCGACGACGACGACAGCGAGGCGGTCGACTACGACGACAGCGAGGCGGTGAACGACGACGACAGCGAGGCGGTCGACGACGACGACAGCGAGGCGGTCGACGACGACGACGACGACAGCGAGGCGGTCGACGACGACGGGGAGGCGATCGATGACGACGACGACGACAGCGAGGCGGTCGACGACAACGACGACAGCGAGTCGGTCGACGACGACGACGAGAGGGAGGCGGTCGACGACGACGACGAGAGGGAGGCGGTCGACGACGACGACGACAGGGAGGCTGTCGACGAGCACGACGACAGGGAGGCGGTCGACGACGACTACGACAGCGAGACGGTCGACGACGACGACGAGAGCGAGGCGGTCGACGACGACAGCGAGGCGGTCGACGACGACGACGACAGCGAGGCTGTTGACGACGACGACGACAGCGAGGCGGTCGACGACGACGATGACACGGAGGCTGTCGACGACCACGACGACAGGGAGGCGGTCGAAGACGACGACGACAGCGAGGCGATCGACGATGACGACGACAGCGAGGCGGTCGACGACGACGACGACGACAGCGAGGCGGTCGACGACGACAGCGAGGCGGTCGACGACCACGACGACAGCGAGGCGGTCGACGACGACGACGACAGTGAGGCGGTCGACGACGACGACGACGACAGCGATGCGGTCGACGACGACGACGACGACAGCGAGGCGGTCGACGACGACAACGACGAGAGCGAGGTGGTCGACGACGATGTCAACAGCGAGGCAGTCGGCGATGACGACGACAGGGAGGCGGTCGACAACGACAGGGAGGCGGTCGACGACGACGACGACAGGGAGGCGGTCGACGACGACGACGACGACAGCGAGGCAGTCGACGACAACGACGACAGCGAGGCGGTCGACGACGACGATGACACGGAGGCTCTCGACGACCACGACGACAGGGAGGCGGTCGACGACGACGACGACAGGGAGGCGATCGACGACGACGACGAGAGGGAGGCGGTCGACGACGACGACGACGACAGCGAGGCAGTCGACGACAACGATGACACGGAGGCTCTCGACGACCACGACGACAGGGAGGCGATCGACGACGACGACGACAGCGAGGCGGTCGACGACGACGATGACGACAGCGAGGCGGTCGACGATGACAGCGAGGCGGTCGACGACCACGACGACAGCGAGGCGGTCGACGACGACGACGACGACAGCGAGGTGGTCGACGACGATGTCAACAGCGAGGCAGTCGGTGATGACGACGACAGGGAGGCGGTCGACAACGACAGGGAGGCGGTCGACGACCACGACGACAGGGAGGCGGTCGACGACGACAACGACAGCGAGGCGGTCGACGATGACGACGACGACAGTGAGGCGATCGACGACGACGGTAGCGAGGCGGTCGACGACGACGACAGCGAGTCGGTCGACGACGACGACGAGAGGGAGACGGTCGACGACGACGACGAGAGGGAGGCGGTCGACGACGACGACGAGAGGGAGGAGGTCGACGACGACGACGACACGGAGGCTGTCGACGACCACGACGACAGCGAGGTGGTCAACGACGACGACGACAGCGAGGCGGTCGACAACGACGACAGGGAGGCGGTCGACGACGACGATGACACGGAGGCTGTCGACGACCACGACGACAGGGAGGCGGTCGAAGACGACGACGACAGCGAGGCGATCGACGATGACGACGACAGCGAGGCGGTCGACGACGACGACGACGACAGCGAGGTGGTCGACGACGACAGCGAGGCGGTCGACGACCACGACGACAGCGAGGCGGTCGACGACGACGACGACAGTGAGGCGGTCGACGACGACGACAGCGAGGCGGTCGACGACGACGACGACGAGAGCGAGGTGGTCGACGACGATGTCACCAGCGAGGCAGTCGGCGATGACGACGACAGGGAGGCGGTCGACAACGACAGGGAGGCGGTCGACGACCACGACGACAGGGAGGCGGTCGACGACGACGACGAAAGCGGGGCGGTCGACGACGACGACGACGACAGCGAGGCGGTCGACGACGACGACAGTGAGGCGATCGACGACGACGACAGCGAGGCGGTCGACGACGACGACGATAGGGAGGCGGTCGACGACGACGACGAGAGGGAGGAGGTCGACGACGACGACGACACGGAGGCTGTCGACGACCACGACGACAGCGAGTCGGTCGACGACGACGACGACAGCGAGGCGGTCGACGAGGACGACAGGGAGGCGGTCGACGACGACGACGAGAGGGAGGAGGTCGACGACGACGACGACACGGAGGCTGTCGACGACTACGACGACAGCGAGGCGGTCGACGACGATGACGACAGCGAGGCGGTCGACGACGACGACAGCGAGGCGGTCGACGACGACGACAGCGAGGCGGTCGACGACCACGACGACAGCGAGGCGGTCGACGACCACGACGACAGCGAGGCGGTCGACGACGACAGCGAGGCGGTCGACGACGACGACGACAGCGAGGCGGTCGACGACGACGACAGCGAGACGGTCGACTACGACGACAGCGAGGCGGTGGACGACGACGACGAGAGGGAGGCGGTCGACGACAACGACGAGAGGGAGGCGGTCGACGACGACGACGACACGGAGGCTGTCGACGACGACGACGACAGCGAGGCGGTCGAGTACGACAGCGAGGCGGTCGACGACGACAGCGAGGCGGTCGACGACCACGACGACAGCGAGGCGGTCGACGACGACGACGACAGCGAGGCGGTCGATGACGACGACGACGACAGCGAGGCGGTCGACGACGACGACAGCGAGGCGGTCGATGACGACGACGAAGACAGCGAGGCGACGACGACGACGACGACAGCGAGGCGGTCGACGACGACGACGACGACAGCGAGGCGGTCGACGACGACGACAGCGAGGCGGTCGATGACGACGACGACGACAGCGAGGCGGTCGACGACGACGACAGCGAGGCGGTCGACGACGACGACGACGACAGCGAGGCGGTCGACGACGACGACGACAGGGAGACGGTCGACGACGACGATGACACGGAGGCTGTCGACGACCACGACGACAGGAAGGCGGTCGACGACGACGACGACAGGGAGGCGATCGACGACGACGACGACAGCGAGGCGGTCGACGACGACAGCGAGGCGGTCGATGACGACGACGACGACAGCGAGGCAGTCGACGACAACGACGACAGCGAGGCGGTCGACGACGACGATGACACGGAGGCTCTCGACGACCACGACGACAGGGAGGCGGTCGACGACGACGACGACAGGGAGGCGATCGACGACGACAGCGAGGCGGTCGACGACGACGATGACGACAGCGAGGCGGTCGACGATGACAGCGAGGCGGTCGACGACCACGACGACAGCGAGGCGGTCGACGACGACGACGACGACAGCGAGGTGGTCGACGACGATGTCAACAGCGAGGCAGTCGGTGATGACGACGACAGGGAGGCGGTCGACAACGACAGGGAGGCGGTCGACGACCACGACGACAGGGAGGCGGTCGACGACGACGACGACAGCGAGGCGGTTGACGACGACGACGACGGGGAGGCGATCGACGACGACGACGACGACAGCGAGGCGGTCGATGACGACGACGACAGCGAGGCGGTCGACGACGACGACGACAGCGAGGCGGTCGACGACGACGACGACACGGAGGCGGTCGACGACGACGACGACACGGAGGCGGTCGACGACGACGACGACAGCGAGGCGGTCGACTACGACGACGACAGCGAGGCGGTCGACGACGACGACGACAGCGAGGCGGTCGACGACGACAGCGAGGCGGTCGACGACGACGACGACAGCGAGGCTGTTGACGACGACGACGACAGCGAGGCGGTCGACGACGACGATGACACGGAGGCTGTCGACGACCACGACGACAGGGAGGCGGTCGAAGACGACGACGACAGCGAGGCGGTCGACGACGACGATGACAGCGAGGCGGTCGGCGACGACGACGATAGCGAGGCGGTCGACGACGACAACGAGAGGGAGGCGGTCGACGACGACGACGAGAGGTAGGCGGTCGACGACAACGACGAGAGGGAGGTGGTCGACGACGACGACGACACGGAGGCTGTCGACGACCACGACGACAGGGAGGCGGTCGAAGACGACGACGACAGCGAGGCGATCGACGATGACGACGACAGCGAGGCGGTCGACGACGACGACGACGACAGCGAGGCGGTCGACGACGACAGCGATGCGGTCGACGACCACGACGACAGCGAGGCGGTCGACGACGACGACGACAGTGAGGCGGTCGACGACGACGACAGCGATGCGGTCGACGACGACGACGACGACAGCGAGGCGTTCGACGACGACGACGACGAGAGCGAGGCAGTCGACGACGACAGCGAGGCGGTCGACGACGACGACGACAGCGAGGCGGTCGACGACGACGACGACACGGAGGCGGTCGACGACGACGACGACACGGAGGCGATCGACGACGACGACGACAGCGAGTCGGTCGACGACGACGTCGAGAGGGAGGCGGTCGACGACGACGACGAGAGGGAGGCGGTCGACGACGACGACGACACGGAGGCTGTCGACGAGCACGACGACAGCGAGGCGGTCGACGACGACGACGACAGCGAGGCGGTCGACGACGACGACGACGACAGCGAGCCGGTCGACGACAACAGCGAGGCATTCGACGACGACGACGACAGCGAGGCGTTCGACGACGACGACGACGACAGCGAGGCGGTCGATGACGACGACGACGACAGCGAGGCGGTCGACGACGACGACATGGAGACGGTCGACGACGACGATGACACGGAGGCTGTCGACGACCACGACGACAGCGAGGCGGTCGACGACGACGACGACAGTGAGGCGGCCGACGACGACGACGACGACAGCGATGCGGTCGACGACGACGACGACGACCGCGAGGCGGTCGACGACGACGACGACGAGAGCGAGGTGGTCGACGACGATGTCAACAGCGAGGCAGTCGGCGATGACGACGACAGGGAGGCGGTCGACAACGACAGGGAGGCGGTCGACGACGACGACGACACGGAGGCTGTCGACGACCACGACGACAGGGAGGCCGTCGACGACGACGACGACAGCGAGGCGGTCGACGACGACGACGACAGCGAGGCGGTCGACAACGACAGCGAGGCAGTCGACGACGACAGCGAGGCGGTCGACGACGACGACGACAGCGAGGCGGTCGACGACGACGACGACAGCGAGGCGGTCGACGACGACGACGACACGGAGGCGGTCGACGACGACGACGACAGGGAGGCGGTCGACGACGACGACGACGACAGCGAGGCAGTCGACGACAACGACGACAGCGAGGCGGTCGACGACGACGATGACACGGAGGCTCTCGACGACCACGACGACAGGGAGGCGGTCGACGACGACGACGACAGGGAGGCGATCGACGACGACGACGACAGCGAGGCGGTCGACGACGACGATGACGACAGCGAGGCGGTCGACGATGACAGCGAGGCGGTCGACGACCACGACGACAGCGAGGCGGTCGACGACGACGACGACGACAGCGAGGTGGTCGACGACGATGTCAACAGCGAGGCAGTCGGTGATGACGACGACAGGGAGGCGGTCGACAACGACAGGGAGGCGGTCGACGACCACGACGACAGGGAGGCGGTCGACGACGACGACAACAGCGAGGCGGTCGACGATGACGACGACGACAGTGAGGCGATCGACGACGACGATAGCGAGGCGGTCGACGACGACGACAGCGAGTCGGTCGACGACGACGACGAGAGGGAGACGGTCGACGACGACGACGAGAGGGAGGCGGTCGACGACGACGATGAGAGGGAGGAGGTTGACGACGACGACGACACGGAGGCTGTCGACGACCACGACGAAAGCGAGGCGGTCAACGACGACGACGACAGTGAGGCGGTCGACAACGACGACAGTGAGGCGATCGACGACGACGATAGCGAGGCGGTCGACGACGACGACAGCGAGTCGGTCGACGACGACGACGAGAGGGAGACGGTCGACGACGACGACGAGAGGGAGGCGGTCGACGACGACGACGAGAGGGAGGCGGTCGGTGACGACGACGACGACAGCGAGGCAGTCGACGACGACGACGACAGCGAGGTGGTCGACGACGACGACGACAGGGAGACGGTCGACGACGACGATGACACGGAGGCTGTCGACGACCACGACGACAGGGAGGCGGTCGACGACGACGACGACAGGGAGGCGATCGACGACGACGACGACAGCGAGGCGGTCGACTACAACAGCGAGGCGGTCGACGACGACGACGACGACAGCGAGGCTGTCGACGACGACGACGACAGAGAGGCGGTCGACGACGACGATGACACGGAGGCTCTCGACGACCACGACGACAGGGAGGCGGTCGACAACGACGACGACAGGGAGGCGATCGACGACGACGACGACAGCGAGGCGGTCGACGACGACGATGACGACAGCGAGGCGGTTGACGATGACAGCGAGGCGGTCGACGACCACGACGACAGCGAGGCGGTCGACGACGACGACGACGACAGCGAGGTGGTCGACGACGATGTCAACAGCGAGGCAGTCGGTGATGACGACGACAGGGAGGCGGTCGACAACGACAGGGAGGCGGTCGACGACGACGACGACAGCGAGGCGGTCGACGACGACGACGACGACAGTGAGGCGATCGACGACGACGAGAGGGAGACGGTCGACGACCACGACGACAGCGAGGCGGTCAACGACGACGACGATAGCGAGGCGGTCGACAACGACGACAGGGAGGCGGTCAACGACGACGACGAGAGGGAGGAGGTCGACGACGACGACGACACGGAGGCTGTCGACGACCACGACGACAGCGAGGCGGTCGACGACCACGACGACAGCGAGGCGGTCGACGACCACGACGACAGCGAGGCGGTCGACGACGACGACGACAGCGAGGCGGTCGGTGACGACGACGACGACAGCGAGGCAGTCGACGACGACGACGACAGCGAGGTGGTCGACGACGACGACGACAGGGAGACGGTCGACGACGACGATGACACGGAGGCTGTCGACGACCACGACGACAGGGAGGCGGTCGACGACGACGACGACGACGACAGGGAAGCGATCGACGACGACGACGACAGCGAGGCGGTCGACTACAACAGCGAGGCGGTCGACGACGACGACGACGACAGCGAGGCTGTCGACGACGACGACGACAGCGAGGCGGTCGACGACGACGATGACACGGAGGCTCTCGACGACCACGACGACAGGGAGGCGGTCGACGACGACGACGACAGGGAGGCGATCGACGACGACGACGACAGCGAGGCGGTCGACGACGACAGCGAGGCGGTCGACGACGACGACAGCGAGACGGTCGACGACGACGACGACGACAGCGAGGCGTTCGACGACGACGACGACGACAGCGAGGCGGTCGACGACGACGACAGCGAGGCGGTCGACGACGACGACGAGAGGGAGGCGGTCGACGACGACGACGAGAGGGAGGCGGTCGACGACGATGACGACACGGAGGCTGTCGACGACCACGACGACAGCGAGGCGGTCGACGACGACAGCGAGGCGGTCGACGACGACGACGACGGGGAGGCGATCGACGACGACGACGACGACGGGGAGGCGATCGATGACGACGACGACAGCGAGGCGGTCGACGACGACGACGACAGCGAGGCGGTCGACGACGACAGCGAGGCGGTCGACGACGACGACGACAGCGAGGCTGTTGACGACGACGACGACAGCGAGGCGGTCGACGACGACGACGACGAAAGCGAGGCGGTCGACGACGACAGCGAGGCGGTCGACGACCACGACGACAGCGAGGCGGTCGACGACGACGACGACAGTGAGGCGGTCGACGACGACGACGACGACAGCGATGCGGTCGACGACGACAACGACGACAGCGAGGCGTTCGACGACGACGACGACGAGAGCGAGGTGGTCGACGACGATGTCAACAGCGAGGCAGTCGGCGATGACGACGACAGGGAGGCGGTCGACAACGACAGGGAGGCGGTCGACGACGACGACGACACGGAGGCTGTCGACGACCACGACGACAGGGAGGCCGTCGACGACGACGACGACAGCGAGGCGGTCGACGACGACGACGACAGCGAGGCGGTCGACGACGACAGCGAGGCGGTCGACAACGACAGCGAGGCAGTCGACGACGACAGCGAGGCGGTCGACGACGACGACGACAGCGAGGCAGTCGACGACGACGACGACACGGAGGCGGTCGACGACGACGACGACAGGGAGGCGGTCGACGACGACGACGAGAGGGAGGCGGTCGACGACGACGACGACGGGGAGGCGATCGATGACGACGACGACGACAGCGAGGCGGTCGACGACGACGACGAAAGCGAGGCGGTCGACGACGACAGCGAGGCGTTCGACGACGACGACGACAGGGAGGCGGTCGACGACGACGACAGCGAGGCGGTCGACGACGATGACAGCGAGTCGGTCGACGACGACGACGAGAGGGAGACGGTCGACGACGACGACGAGAGGGAGGCGGTCGATGACAACGTCGAGAGTGAGGCGGTCAACGACGACGACGAGAGGGAGGCGGTCGACGACGACGACGACACGGAGGCTGTCGACAACCACGACGACAGGGAGGCGGTCGACGACGACGACAGCGAGGCGGTCGACGACTACAGCGAGGCGGTCGACGACGACGACGACAGCGAGGCGGTCAGCGACGACGACGACACGGAGGCTGTCGACGACCACGACGACAGGGAGGCGGACGACGACGACGACGACAGGGAGGCGATCGACGACGATGACGACGACAGCGAGGCGGTCGACGACGACGACGACGACAGCGAGGCGGTCGACGACGACGGGGAGGCGATCGACGACAACGACGACGACGGCGAGGCGTTCGACGACGACGACGACGGCGAGGTGGTCGACGACGACGACAGCGAGGCGGTCGACGACGACGACAGCGAGGCGGTCGACGACGACAACGACGACAGCGAGGCGGTCGACGACGACAACGACGACAGCGAGGCGGTCGACGACGACGACGACAGCGAGGCGGTCGCCGACGACGACGACGGGGAGGCAGTCGACGACGACGACGACGGGGAGGCGATCGACGACGACGACGACGACAGCGAGGCGGTCGACGACGACAATGACAGCGAGGCGGTCGGCGACGACGACGACAGCGAGGCGGTCGACAACGACGACGAGGGGGAGGCGGTCGACGACGACGACGACGACAGCGAGGCGGTCTACGACGACGACGACAGCGAGGCGGTCGACGACGACGACGACACGGAGGCTGTCGACGACGACGACGACAGGGAGGCGTTCGACGACGACGACGACAGCGAGGCGGTCGACGACGACGACAGCGAGGCGGTCGACGACGACGACGACGGGGAGGCGGTCGACGACAACGACGACAGCGAGGCGGTCGACGACGACGACAGCGAGGCGAGCGACGACGACGACGACACCGAGGCGGTCGACGACGACGACGAGAGGGATGCGGTCGATGACGACGACGACAGCGAGGCGGTCGACGACGACGACGACGGGGAGGCGGTCGACGACAACGACGACAGCGAGGCGGTCGACGACGACGACAGCGAGGCGAGCGACGACGACGACGACACCGAGGCGGTCGACGACGACGACGAGAGGGATGCGGTCGATGACGACGACGACAGCGAGGCGGTCGACGACGAAGACGACAGCGAGTCAGTCGACGACGACGACGGGGAGCCGGTCGACGACGACGACGACAGGGAGGCGATCGACGACAACAGGGAGGCGATCGACCACGATGACAGCGAGGCGGTCGACGACGACGACGACACCGAGGCAGTCGACGACGACGACAGGGAGGCGGTCGACGACGACGATGACACGGAGGCTGTCGACGACCACGACGACAGCGAGGCGGTCGACGACGACAGCGAGGCGGTCGACGACGACGACGACAGCGAGGCGGTCGACGACGACGACTTCGGGGAGGCGATCGACGACGACGACGACGACGACAGCGAGGCGGTCGACGACGACGACGACACGGAGGCGGTCGAAGACGACGACGACAGCGAGGCGGTCGACGACGACGACGACGGGGAGGCGATCGACGACGACGACGACGACAGCGAGGCGGTCGTCGACGACGACGACGGGGAGGCGATCGACGACGACGACGACAGGGAGGCGGTCGACGACGACGATGACACGGAGGCTGTCGACGACCACGACGACAGGGAGGCGGTCGACGACGACGACGACAGGGAGGCGGTCGTCGACGACGACGATGACAGCGAGGCGGTCGACGACAACGACAGCGAGTCGGTCGACGACGACGACGAGAGGGAGGCGGTCGACGACAACGACGAGAGGGAGGCGGTCGACGACGACGACGAGAGGGAGGAGGTCGACGACGACGACGACACGGAGGCTGTCGACGACCACGACGACAGGGAGGCGGTCGACGACGACGACGACAGCGAGGCGGTCGACGACGACGACAGCGAGACGGTCGACTACGACGACAGCGAGGCGGTGGACGACGACGAAGAGAGGGAGGCGGTCGACGACAACGACGAGAGGGAGGCGGTCGACGACGACGACGACACGGAGGCTGTCGACGACGACGACGACAGCGAGGCGGTCGACTACGACAGCAAGGCGGTCGACGACGACAGCGAGGCGGTCGACGACGACGACGACAGCGAGGCGGTCGACGACGACGACGACAGCGAGGCGGTCGATGACGACGACGACGACAGCGAGGCGGTCGACGACGACGACAGCGAGGCGGTCGATGACGACGACGACGACAGCGAGGCGACGACGACGACGACGACAGCGAGGCGGTCGACGACGACGACGACGACAGCGAGGCGGTCGACGACGACGACAGCGAGGCGGTCGACGACGACGACGACGACAGCGAGGCGGTCGACGACGACGACAGCGAGGCGGTCGATGACGACGACGACGACAGCGAGGCGGTCGACGACGACGACGACAGCGAGGCGGTCGACGACGACGACGACAGGGAGACGGTCGACGACGACGATGACACGGAGGCTGTCGACGACCACGACGACAGGAAGGCGGTCGACGACGACGACGACAGGGAGGCGATCGACGACGACGACGACAGCGAGGCGGTCGACGACGACAGCGAGGCGGTCGACGACGACGACGACGACAGCGAGGCAGTCGACGACAACGACGACAGCGAGGCGGTCGACGACGACGACGACAGGGAGGCGATCGACGACGACGACGACAGCGAGGCGGTCGACGACGACGATGACGACAGCGAGGCGGTCGACGATGACAGCGAGGCGGTCGACGACCACGACGACAGCGAGGCGGTCGACGACGACGACGACGAGAGCGAGGTGGTCGACGACGATGTCAACAGCGAGGCAGTCGGTGATGACGACGACAGGGAGGCGGTCGACAACGACAGGGAGGCGGTCGACGACCACGACGACAGGGAGGCGGTCGACGACGACGACGACAGCGAGGCGGTTGACGACGACGACGACGGGGAGGCGATCGACGACGACGACGACGACAGCGAGGCGGTCGATGACGACGACGACAGCGAGGCGGTCGACGACGACGACGACACGGAGGCGGTCGACGACGACGACGACACGGAGGCGGTCGACGACGACGACGACAGCGAGGCGGTCGACGACGACGACGACAGCGAGGCGGTCGACTACGACGACGACAGCGAGGCGGTCGACGAGCACGACGACAGCGAGGCGGTCGACGACGACAGCGAGGCGGTCGACGACGACAGCGAGGCGGTCGACGACGACGACGAGAGCGAGGCTGTTGACGACGACGACGACAGCGAGGCGGTCGACGACGACAATGACACGGAGGCTGTCGACGACCACGACGACAGGGAGGCGGTCGAAGACGACGACGACAGCGAGGCGATCGACGATGACGACGACAGCGAGGCGGTCGACGACGACGACGACGACAGCGAGGCGGTCGACGACGACAGCGAGGCGGTCGACGACGACGACGACGACAGCGAGGCGGTCGACGACGACAGCGAGGCGGTCGACGACCACGACGACAGCGAGGCGGTCGACTACGACGACGACAGTGAGGCGGTCGACGACGACGACGACGACAGCGATGCGGTCGACGACGACGACAGCGAGGCGGTCGACGACGACGACGACGAGAGCGAGGTGGACGACGACGATGTCAACAGCGAGGCAGTCGGCGATGACGACGACAGGGAGGCGGTCGACAACGACAGGGAGGCGGTCGACGACGACGACGACACGGAGGCTGTCGACGACCACGACGACAGGGAGGCCGTCGACGACGACGACGACAGCGAGGCGGTCGACGACGACGACGACAGCGAGGCGGTCGACGACGACAGCGAGGCGGTCGACAACGACAGCGAGGCAGTCGACGACGACAGCGAGGCGGTCGACGACGACGACGACAGCGAGGCAGTCGACGACGACGACGACACGGAGGCGGTCGACGACGACGACGACAGGGAGGCGGTCGACGACGACGACGACAGCGAGGCGGTCGACGACCACGACGACAGCGAGGCGGTCGACGACCACGATGACAGCGAGGCGGTCGACGACCACGACGACAGCGAGGCGGTCGACGACGACGACGACAGCGAGGCGGTCGGTGACGACGACGACGACAGCGAGGCAGTCGACGACGACGACGACAGCGAGGTGGTCGACGACGACGACGACAGGGAGACGGTCGACGACGACGATGACACGGAGGCTGTCGACGACCACGACGACAGGGAGGCGGTCGACGACGACGACGACAGGGAGACGGTCGACGACGACGATGACACGGAGGCTGTCGACGACCACGACGACAGGGAGGCGGTCGACGACGACGACGACAGGGATGCGATCGACGACGACGACGACAGCGAGGCGGTCGACTACAACAGCGAGGCGGTCGACGACGACGACGACGACAGCGAGGCTGTCGACGACGACGACGACAGCGAGGCGGTCGACGACGACGATGACACGGAGGCTCTCGACGACCACGACGACAGGGAGGCGGTCGACGACGACGACGACAGGGAGGCGATCGACGACGACGACGACAGCGAGGCGGTCGACGACGACAGCGAGGCGGTCGACGACGACGACAGCGAGACGGTCGACGACGACGACGACGACAGCGAGGCGTTCGACGACGACGACGACGACAGCGAGGCGGTCGACGACGACGACAGCGAGGCGGTCGACGACGACGACGAGAGGGATGCGGTCGACGACGACAACGACGACAGCGAGGCGTTCGACGACGACGACGACGAGAGCGAGGTGGTCGACGACGATGTCAACAGCGAGGCAGTCGGCGATGACGACGACAGGGAGGCGGTCGACAACGACAGGGAGGCGGTCGACGACGACGACGACACGGAGGCTGTCGACGACCACGACGACAGGGAGGCCGTCGACGACGACGACGACAGCGAGGCGGTCGACGACGACGACGACAGCGAGGCGGTCGACGACGACAGCGAGGCGGTCGACAACGACAGCGAGGCAGTCGACGACGACAGCGAGGCGGTCGACGACGACGACGAAAGCGAGGCGGTCGACGACGACGACGACAGCGAGGCGGTCGACGACGACGACGACAGGGAGGCGGTCGACGACGACGACGACAGCGAGGCGGTCGACGACGATGACAGCGAGTCGGTCGACGACGACGACGAGAGGGAGACGGTCGACGACGACGACGAGAGGGAGGCGGTCGATGACAACGTCGAGAGGGAGGCGGTCGACGACGACGACGAGAGGGAGGCGGTCGACGACGACGACGACACGGAGGCTGTCGACAACCACGACGACAGGGAGGCGGTCGACGACGACGACAGCGAGGCGGTCGACGACGACAGCGAGGCGGTCGACGACGACGACGACAGCGAGGCGGTCAGCGACGACGACGACACGGAGGCTGTCGACGACCACGACGACAGGGAGGCGGACGACGACGACGACGACAGGGAGGCGATCGACGACGACGACGACGACAGCGAGGCGGTCGACGACGACGACGACAGCGAGGCGGTCGACGACGACGACGACGACAGCGAGGCGGTCGACGACGACGACAGCGAGGCGGTCGACGACGACGACGACGACGGCGAGGCGTTCGACGACGACGACGACGACGGTGAGGCGGTCGACGACGACGACAGCGAGGCGGTCGACGACGACAACGACGACAGCGAGGCGGTCGCCGACGACGACGACGGGGAGGCAGTCGACGACGACGACGACGGGGAGGCGATCGACGACGACGACGACGACAGCGAGGCGGTCGACGACGACAATGACAGCGAGGCGGTCGGCGACGACGACGACAGCGAGGCGGACGACGACGACGGGGAGGCGGTCGACGACGACGACGACGACAGCGAGGCGGTCTACGACGACGACGACAGCGAGGCGGTCGACGACGACGACGACACGGAGGCTGTCGACGACGACGACGACAGGGAGGCGTTCGACGACGACGACGACAGCGAGGCGGTCGACGACGACGACAGCGAGGCGGTCGACGACGACGACGACGGGGAGGCGGTCGACGACAACGACGACAGCGAGGCGGTCGACGACGACGACAGCGAGGCGATCGACGACGACGACGACACCGAGGCGGTCGACGACGACGACGGGGAGCCGGTCGACGACGACGACGACAGGGAGGCGATCGACGACGACAGGGAGGCGATCGACCACGATGACAGCGAGGCGGTCGACGACGACGACGACACCGAGGCAGTCGACGACGACGACAGGGAGGCGGTCGACGACGACGACGACAGGGAGGCGGTCGACGACGACGACAGGGAGGCGGTCGACGACAACGACGACAGGGAGGCGGTCGACGACGACGACAGCGAGGCGGTCGACGACAACGACGACAGGGAGGCGGTCGACGACGACGACAGTGAGGCGGTCGACGACGATGACAGCGAGGCGGTCGACGACGACGGGGAGGCGGTCGACGACGACGTCGACCGGGAGGCGGTCGCCGCCGACGACGCGGAGGCGGTCGACTACGACGACGGGGAGGCGGTCGACGACGACGACAGCGAGGCGGTCGACGACGACAGCGAGGCGGTCGACGATGACGACGACAGGGAGGCGGTCGACGACGACGACGACAGCGAGGCGGTCGACGACGACGACAGCGATGCGGTCGACGACGACGGGTAGGCGGTCGCTGACGACGACGACGGGGAGGCGGTCGACGACGATGACGACGACAGCGAGGCGGTCGACGACGACGACGACGACAGCGAGCCGGTCGGCGCCGACAACGATGACAGCGAGGCGGTCGACGACGACGACGAGAGGGAGGCGGTCGACGACGACGACGAGAGGGAGGCGGTCGACGACGACGACGACAGGGAGGCGGTCGACGATGACGACAGCGAGGCGGTCGGCGACGAAGACGACAGCGAGGCGGTTGACGATGACAGCGAGGCGGTCAACGACGACGACGACAGGGAGGCGGTCGACGATGACGACGACAGGGAGACGGTCGACGACGACGACGACACGGAGGCTGTCGACGAGCACGACGACAGGGAGGCGGTCGACGACGACGACGACAGCGAGGCGGTCGACGACGACAGCGAGGCGGTCGACGACGACGACGACAGCGAGGCGGTCGACGACGACGACGACAGCGAGGCGGTCGACGACGACGACGACAGCGAGGCGGTCGACGACGACGACGACGACAGCGAGGCGATCGACGACGACGACGACGACAGCGAGGCGGTCGACGACGACGACAGCGAGGCGGTCGACGACGACGACGAGAGGGAGGCGGTCGACGACGACGACGACACAGAGGCTGTCGACGACCACGACGACAGCGAGGCGGTCGACGACCACGACGACAGCGAGACGGTCGACGACGACGACGACGGGGAGGCGATCGATGACGACGACGACGACAGCGAGGCGGTCGACGACGACGACGACAGCGAGGCGGTCGACGACGACGACGACAGCGAGGCGGTCGACGACGATGACAGCGAGTCGGTCGACGACGACGACGAGAGGGAGACGGTCGACGACGACGACGAGAGGGAGGCGGTCGATGACGACGACGAGAGGGAGGCGGTCGACGACGTGACGACGACAGCGAGGCGGTCGTCGACCACGACGACGGGGAGGCGATCAACGACGACGACGACGACAGCGAGGCGGTCGACGACGACGACGACACGGAGGCGGTCGACGACGACGACGACAGGGAGGCGGTCGACGACGACGACGACATGGAGGCGATCGACGACGACGTCGACAGCGAGGCGGTCGATGATGACGACGAGAGGGAGGCGGTCGACGACGACGACGACGACAGCGCGGCGGTCGACGACGACGACAGCGAGGCGGTCGACGACGACGACAGCGAGGCGGTCGACGACGACGACGACAGCGAGCAAGTCGACGACGACAGCGAGGCATTCGACGACGACGACGACAGCGAGGCGTTCGTCGACGACAGCGAGGCATTCGACGACGACGACGACAGCGAGGCGTTCGTCGACGACAGCGAGGCATTCGACGACGACGACGACAGCGAGGCGTTCGACGACGACGACGACAGCGAGGCGGTCGACGACGACGACGACGAGAGCGAGGTGGACGACGACGATGTCAACAGCGAGGCAGTCGGCGATGACGACGACAGGGAGGCGGTCGACAACGACAGGGAGGCGGTCGACGACGACGACGACACGGAGGCTGTCGACGACCACGACGACAGGGAGGCCGTCGACGACGACGACGACAGCGAGGCGGTCGACGACGACGACGACAGCGAGGCGGTCGACGACGACAGCGAGGCGGTCGACAACGACAGCGAGGCAGTCGACGACGACAGCGAGGCGGTCGACGACGACGACGACAGCGAGGCAGTCGACGACGACGACGACACGGAGGCGGTCGACGACGACGACGACAGGGAGGCGGTCGACGACGACGACGACAGCGAGGCGGTCGACGACCACGACGACAGCGAGGCGGTCGACGACCACGATGACAGCGAGGCGGTCGACGACCACGACGACAGCGAGGCGGTCGACGACGACGACGACAGCGAGGCGGTCGGTGACGACGACGACGACAGCGAGGCAGTCGACGACGACGACGACAGCGAGGTGGTCGACGACGACGACGACAGGGAGACGGTCGACGACGACGATGACACGGAGGCTGTCGACGACCACGACGACAGGGAGGCGGTCGACGACGACGACGACAGGGATGCGATCGACGACGACGACGACAGCGAGGCGGTCGACTACAACAGCGAGGCGGTCGACGACGACGACGACGACAGCGAGGCTGTCGACGACGACGACGACAGCGAGGCGGTCGACGACGACGATGACACGGAGGCTCTCGACGACCACGACGACAGGGAGGCGGTCGACGACGACGACGACAGGGAGGCGATCGACGACGACGACGACAGCGAGGCGGTCGACGACGACAGCGAGGCGGTCGACGACGACGACAGCGAGACGGTCGACGACGACGACGACGACAGCGAGGCGTTCGACGACGACGACGACGACAGCGAGGCGGTCGACGACGACGACAGCGAGGCGGTCGACGACGACGACAGCGAGGCGGTCGACGACGACGACGAGAGGGATGCGGTCGACGACGACAACGACGACAGCGAGGCGTTCGACGACGACGACGACGAGAGCGAGGTGGTCGACGACGATGTCAACAGCGAGGCAGTCGGCGATGACGACGACAGGGAGGCGGTCGACAACGACAGGGAGGCGGTCGACGACGACGACGACACGGAGGCTGTCGACGACCACGACGACAGGGAGGCCGTCGACGACGACGACGACAGCGAGGCGGTCGACGACGACGACGACAGCGAGGCGGTCGACGACGACAGCGAGGCGGTCGACAACGACAGCGAGGCAGTCGACGACGACAGCGAGGCGGTCGACGACGACGACGAAAGCGAGGCGGTCGACGACGACGACGACAGCGAGGCGGTCGACGACGACGACGACAGGGAGGCGGTCGACGACGACGACGACAGCGAGGCGGTCGACGACGATGACAGCGAGTCGGTCGACGACGACGACGAGAGGGAGACGGTCGACGACGACGACGAGAGGGAGGCGGTCGATGACAACGTCGAGAGGGAGGCGGTCGACGACGACGACGAGAGGGAGGCGGTCGACGACGACGACGACACGGAGGCTGTCGACAACCACGACGACAGGGAGGCGGTCGACGACGACGACAGCGAGGCGGTCGACGACGACAGCGAGGCGGTCGACGACGACGACGACAGCGAGGCGGTCAGCGACGACGACGACACGGAGGCTGTCGACGACCACGACGACAGGGAGGCGGACGACGACGACGACGACAGGGAGGCGATCGACGACGACGACGACGACAGCGAGGCGGTCGACGACGACGACGACGACAGCGAGGCGGTCGACGACGACGACAGCGAGGCGGTCGACGACGACGACGACGACGGCGAGGCGTTCGACGACGACGACGACGACGGTGAGGCGGTCGACGACGACGACAGCGAGGCGGTCGACGACGACAACGACGACAGCGAGGCGGTCGCCGACGACGACGACGGGGAGGCAGTCGACGACGACGACGACGGGGAGGCGATCGACGACGACGACGCCGACAGCGAGGCGGTCGACGACGACAATGACAGCGAGGCGGTCGGCGACGACGACGACAGCGAGGCGGACGACGACGACGGGGAGGCGGTCGACGACGACGACAGCGAGGCGGTCTACGACGACGACGACAGCGAGGCGGTCGACGACGACGACGACACGGAGGCTGTCGACGACGACGACGACAGGGAGGCGTTCGACGACGACGACGACAGCGAGGCGGTCGACGACGACGACAGCGAGGCGGTCGACGACGACGACGACGGGGAGGCGGTCGACGACAACGACGACAGCGAGGCGGTCGACGACGACGACAGCGAGGCGATCGACGACGACGACGACACCGAGGCGGTCGACGACGACGACGGGGAGCCGGTCGACGACGACGACGACAGGGAGGCGATCGACCACGATGACAGCGAGGCGGTCGACGACGACGACGACACCGAGGCAGTCGACGACGACGACAGGGAGGCGGTCGACGACGACGACGACAGGGAGGCGGTCGACGACGACGACAGGGAGGCGGTCGACGACAACGACGACAGGGAGGCGGTCGACGACGACGACAGCGAGGCGGTCGACGACAACGACGACAGGGAGGCGGTCGACGACGACGACAGCGAGGCGGTCGACGACGATGACAGCGAGGCGGTCGACGACGACGGGGAGGCGGTCGACGACGACGTCGACCGGGAGGCGGTCGCCGCCGACGACGCGGAGGCGGTCGACTACGACGACGGGGAGGCGGTCGACGACGACGACAGCGAGGCGGTCGACGACGACAGCGAGGCGGTCGACGATGACGACGACAGGGAGGCGGTCGACGACGACGACGACAGCGAGGCGGTCGACGACGACGACAGCGATGCGGTCGACGACGACGGGTAGGCGGTCGCTGACGACGACGACGGGGAGGCGGTCGACGACGATGACGACGACAGCGAGGCGGTCGACGACGACGACGACGACAGCGAGCCGGTCGGCGCCGACAACGATGACAGCGAGGCGGTCGACGACGACGACGAGAGGGAGGCGGTCGACGACGACGACGAGAGGGAGGCGGTCGACGACGACGACGACAGGGAGGCGGTCGACGATGACGACAGCGAGGCGGTCGGCGACGAAGACGACAGCGAGGCGGTTGACGATGACAGCGAGGCGGTCAACGACGACGACGACAGGGAGGCGGTCGACGATGACGACGACAGGGAGACGGTCGACGACGACGACGACACGGAGGCTGTCGACGAGCACGACGACAGGGAGGCGGTCGACGACGACGACGACAGCGAGGCGGTCGACGACGACAGCGAGGCGGTCGACGACGACGACGACAGCGAGGCGGTCGACGACGACGACGACAGCGAGGCGGTCGACGACGACGACGACAGCGAGGCGGTCGACGACGACGACGACGACAGCGAGGCGATCGACGACGACGACGACGACAGCGAGGCGGTCGACGACGACGACAGCGAGGCGGTCGACGACGACGACGAGAGGGAGGCGGTCGACGACGACGACGACACAGAGGCTGTCGACGACCACGACGACAGCGAGGCGGTCGACGACCACGACGACAGCGAGACGGTCGACGACGACGACGACGGGGAGGCGATCGATGACGACGACGACGACAGCGAGGCGGTCGACGACGACGACGACAGCGAGGCGGTCGACGACGACGACGACAGCGAGGCGGTCGACGACGATGACAGCGAGTCGGTCGACGACGACGACGAGAGGGAGACGGTCGACGACGACGACGAGAGGGAGGCGGTCGATGACGACGACGAGAGGGAGGCGGTCGACGACGTGACGACGACAGCGAGGCGGTCGTCGACCACGACGACGGGGAGGCGATCAACGACGACGACGACGACAGCGAGGCGGTCGACGACGACGACGACACGGAGGCGGTCGACGACGACGACGACAGGGAGGCGGTCGACGACGACGACGACATGGAGGCGATCGACGACGACGTCGACAGCGAGGCGGTCGATGATGACGACGAGAGGGAGGCGGTCGACGACGACGACGACGACAGCGCGGCGGTCGACGACGACGACAGCGAGGCGGTCGACGACGACGACGACAGCGAGCAAGTCGACGACGACAGCGAGGCATTCGACGACGACGACGACAGCGAGGCGTTCGTCGACGACAGCGAGGCATTCGACGACGACGACGACAGCGAGGCGTTCGACGACGACGACGACAGCGAGGCGGTCGATGACGACGACGACGACAGCGAGGCGGTCGACGACGACGACGACAGCGAGGCGGTCGACGACGACGACGACACGGAGGCGGTCGACGCCGACGACGACAGGGAGGCGGTCGACGACGACGACGACAGGGAGGCGGTCGACGACGACGACGACATGGAGGCGATCGACGACGACGACGACAGCGAGGCGGTCGATGATGACGACGAGAGGGAGGCGGTCGACGACGACGACGACAGCGAGGCGGTCGACGACGACGACAGCGCGGCTGTCGACGACGTCGACAGCGAGGCGGTCGACGACGACGACGACAGCGAGCCGGTCGACGACGACGACAGCGAGGCATTCGACGACGATGACGACAGCGAGGCGTTCGACGACGACGACGACGACAGCGAGGCGGTCGATGACGACGACGACGACAGCGAGGCGGTCGACGACGACAGCGAGGCGGTCGACGACGACAGCGAGTCGGTCGACGACGACGACGAGAGTGAGGCGGTCGACGACGACGACGAGAGGGAGGCGGTCGACGACCACGACGACACGGAGGCTGTCGACGAGCACGACGACAGGGAAGCGGTCGACGACGACGACGACAGCGAGGCATTCGACGACGATGACGACAGCGAGGCGTTCGACGACGACGACGACGACAGCGAGGCGGTCGATGACGACGACGACGACAGCGAGGCGGTCGACGACGACAGCGAGGCGGTCGACGACGACAGCGAGTCGGTCGACGACGACGACGAGAGTGAGGCGGTCGACGACGACGACGAGAGGGAGGCGGTCGACGACCACGACGACACGGAGGCTGTCGACGAGCACGACGACAGGGAAGCGGTCGACGACGACGACGACAGCGAGGCGGTCGACGACGACAGCGAGGCGGTCGACGACGACAGCGAGGCGGTCGACGACGACGACGACAGCGAGGCGGTCGACGACGACGACGAGAGGGAGGCGGTCGACGACGACGACGACACAGAGGCTGTCGACGACCACGACGACAGCGAGGCGGTTGACGACCACGACGACAGCGAGGCGGTCGACGACGACAGCGAGGCGGTCGACGATGACGACGACAGCGAGGCGGTCGACGACGACGGCGACGGGGAGGCGATCGATGACGACGACGACGACAGCGAGGCGGTCGACGACGACGACGACAGCGAGGCGGTCGACGACGACGACGACAGCGAGGCGGTCGACGACGACGACGACAGGGAGGCGGTCGACGACGACGACGACAGCGAGGCGGTCGACGACGATGACGAGAGGGAGACGGTCGACGACGACGACGAGAGGGAGACGGTCGACGACGACGACGACACGGAGGCTGTCGACAACCACGACGACAGGGAGGCGGTCGACGACGACGACAGCGAGGCGGTCGACGACGACAGCGAGGCGGTCGACGACGACGACGACAGCGAGGCGGTCGGCGACGACGACGACACGGAGGCTGTCGACGACCACGACGACAGGGAGGCGGACGACGACGACGACGACAGGGAGGCGATCGACGACGACGACGACGACAGCGAGGCGGTCGACGACGACGACGACAGCGAGGCGGTCGACGACGACGGGGAGGCGATCGACGACAACGACGACGACGGCGAGGCGTTCGACGACGACGACGACGGCGAGGCGGTCGACGACGACGACAGCGAGGCGATCGACGACGACGACAGCGAGGCGGTCGACGACGACGACAGCGAGGCGGTCGACGACGACGACGACAGCGAGGCGGTCGCCGACGACGACGACGGGGAGGCAGTCGACGACGACGACGACGGGGAGGCGATCGACGAAGACGACGACGACAGCGAGGCGGTCGACGACGACGATGACAGCGAGGCGGTCGGCGACCACGACGATAGCGAGGCGGTCGACAACGACGACGACGGGGAGGCGGTCGACGACGACGACGACGACAGCGAGGCGGTCTACGACGACGACGACAGCGAGGCGGTCGACGACGACGACGACGACGACAGCGAGGCGGTCGACGACGACGACGACAGCGAGGCGGTCGACGACGACGACGACGACACGGAGGCGGTCGACGACGACGACGACAGGGAGGCGGTCGACGACGACGACGACATGGAGGCGATCGACGACGATGACGACAGCGAGGCGGTCGATGATGACGACGAGAGGGAGGCGGTCGACGACGACGACGACGACAGCGAGGCGGTCGACGACGACGACGAGAGGGAGGCGGTCGACGACAACGACGAGAGGGAGGCGGTCGACGACGACGACGACACGGAGGCTGTCGACGACCACGACGACAGGGAGGCCGTCGACGACTACGACGACAGCGAGGCGGTCGACGACGACGACGACAGCGAGGCGGTCGACGACGACGACAGCGAGGCGGTCGACGACGACGGGTAGGCGGTCGCCGACGACGACGACGGGGAGGCGGTCGACGACGACGACAGCGAGGCGGTCGACGACGACGATAGCGAGGCGTTCGACAACGACGACGACAGCGAGGATGTCGACGACGACGACGACACGGAGGCTGTCGACGACCACGACGACAGGGAGGCGGTCGACGACGACGACGACAGCGAGGCGGTCGACGACGACGACGACAGCGAGGCGGTCGACGACGACAGGGAGGCGGTCGACGACGACGACGACAGCGAGGCGGTCGACGACGACGACGACAGCGAGGCGCTCGACGACGACGACGACAGCGAGACGGTCGACGACGACGACGACAGGGAGGCGGTCGACGACGGCGACAGCGAGGCGGTCGACAACGACGACGACGACAGCGAGGCGGTCGACGACGACGACAGCGAGGCGGTCGACGACGACGACGACGACAGCGAGGCGGTCGACGATGACGACGGGGAGGCCATCGACGACAACGACGACGACAGCGAGGCGGTCGACGACGACGAAGACAGCGAGGCGGTCGACGACGACAACGACGACAGCGAGGCGGTCGACGACGACGACGACGGCGAGGCGGTCGCCGACGACGACGACGGGGAGGCGGTCGACGACGACGACGACGGGGAGGCGATCGACGACGACGACGACGACAGCGAGGCGGTTGACGACGACGATGACAGCGAGGCAGTCGGCGACGACGACGATAGCGAGGCGGTCGACGACGACGACGACGGGGAGGCGATCGACGACGACGACGACAGGGAGGCGGTCCACGACGACGGGGAGGCGATCGAAGACGACGACAGCGAGGCGGTCGACTACGACGACGACAGCGAGGCGGTCTACGACGACGACGACAGCGAGGCGGTCGATGACGACGACGACGATGACAGCGAGGCGGTCGACGACGACGACGACAGCGAGGCGGTCGACGACGACGACGACGACACGGAGGCGGTCGACGACGACGACGACAGGGAGGCGGTCGACGACGACGACGACATGGAGGCGATCGACGACGATGACGACAGCGAGGCGGTCGATGATGACGACGAGAGGGAGGCGGTCGACGACGACGACGACGACAGCGAGGCGGTCGACGACGACGACGAGAGGGAGGCGGTCGACGACAACGACGAGAGGGAGGCGGTCGACGACGACGACGACACGGAGGCTGTCGACGACCACGACGACAGGGAGGCCGTCGACGACTACGACGACAGCGAGGCGGTCGACGACGACGACGACAGCGAGGCGGTCGACGACGACGACAGCGAGGCGGTCGACGACGACGGGTAGGCGGTCGCCGACGACGACGACGGGGAGGCGGTCGACGACGACGACAGCGAGGCGGTCGACGACGACGATAGCGAGGCGTTCGACAACGACGACGACAGCGAGGAGGTCGACGACGACGACGACACGGAGGCTATCGACGACCACGACGACAGGGAGGCGGTCGACGACGACGACAACAGGGAGGCGGTCGACGACGACGACGACAGCGAGGCGGTCGACGACGACGACGAGAGGGAGACGGTCGACGACGACGACGAGAGGGAGGCAATCGAAGACAACGTCGAGAGGGAGGCGGTCGACGATGACGACGAGAGGGAGGCGGTCGACGACGACGACGACACAGAGGCTGTCGACGACGACGACGAGAGGGAGGCGGTCGACGACGACGACGACACAGAGGCTGTCGACGACCACGACGACAGCGAGGCGGTCGACGACGACGACGACAGCGAGGCGGTCGGCGACGACGACGACACGGAGGCTGTCGACGACCACGACGACATGGAGGCGGACGACGACGATGACGACAGGGAGGCGGACGACGACGACGACGACAGGGAGGCGATCGATGACGACGACGACGACAGCGAGGCGGTCGACGACGACGACGACAGCGAGGCGGTCGACGACGACGACGACGACAGCGAGGCGGTCGACGACGACGGGGAGGCGATCGACGACAACGACGACGACGGCGAGGCGTTCGACGACGACGACAGCGAGGCGGTCGACGACGACGACAGCGAGGCGGTCGACGACGACGACAGCGAGGCGGTCGACGACGACAACGACGACAGCGAGGCGGTCGACGACGACGACGACAGCGAGGCGGTCGCCGACGACGACGACGGGGAGGCAGTCGACGACGACGACGACAGCGAGGCGGTCGCCGACGACGACGACGACGGGGAGGCAGTCGACGACGACGACGACGGGGAGGCGATCGACGACGACGACGACGACAGCGAGGCGGTCGACGACGACGATGACAGCGAGGCGGTCGGCGACGACGACGACAGCGAGGCGGTCGACAACGACGACGACGGGGAGGCGGTCGACGACGACGACGACGACAGCGAGGCGGTCTACGACGACGACGACAGCGAGGCGGTCGACGACGACGACGACACGGAGGCTGTCGACGACGACGACGACAGGGAGGCGTTCGACGACGACGACGACAGCGAGGCGGTCGACGACGACGACAGCGAGGCGGTCGACGACGACGACGACGGGGAGGCGGTCGACGACAACGACGACAGCGAGGCGGTCGACGACAACGACGACAGCGAGGCGGTCGACGACGACGACAGCGAGGCGATCGACGACGACGACGACACCGAGGCGGTCGACGACGACGACGAGAGGGATGCGGTCGATGACAACGACGACAGCGAGGCGGTCGACGACGAAGACGACAGCGAGTCAGTCGACGACGACGACGGGGAGGCGGTCGACGACGACGACGACAGGGAGGCGATCGACGACGACAGGGAGGCGATCGACCACGATGACAGCGAGGCGGTCGACGACGACGACGACACCGAGGCAGTCGACGACGACGACGAGAGGGAGGCGGTCGACGACGACGAGGACAGCGAGGCGGTCGACGACGAAGACGACAGCGAGGCGGTCGACGACGACGACAGGGAGGCGGTCGACGACGACGACGACAGGGAGGCGGTCGACGACGACGACAGGGAGGCGGTCGACGACGACGACAGGGAGGCGGTCGACGACAACGACGACAGGGAGGCGGTCGACGACGACGACAGCGAGGCGGTCGACGACGACGACAGCGAGGCGGTCGACGACGACGGGGAGGCGGTCGCCGACGACGTCGACCGGGAGGCGGTCGCCGACGACGACGGGGAGGCGGTCGACTACGACGACGGGGAGGCGGTCGACGACGACGACAGCGAGGCGGTCGACGACGACAGCGAGGCGGTCGACGACGACAGCGAGGCGGTCGACGATGACGACGATAGGGAGGCGGTCGACGACGACGACGACAGCGAGGCGGTCGACGACGACGACAGCGATGCGGTCGACGACGACGGGTAGGCGGTCGCTGACGACGACGACGGGGAGGCGGTCGACGACGATGACGACGACAGCGAGGCGGTCGACGACGACGACGAGAGCGAGCCGGTCGGCGCCGACAACGATGACAGCGAGGCGGTCGACGACGACGACGAGAGGGAGGCGGTCGACGACGACGACGAGAGGGAGGCGGTCGACGACGACGACGACAGGGAGGCGGTCGACGATGACGACAGCGAGGCGGTCGGCGACGAAGACGACAGCGAGGCGGTTGACGATGACAGCGAGGCGGTCAACGACGACGACGACAGGGAGGCGGTCGACGATGACGACGACAGGGAGACGGTCGACGACGACGACGACAGGGAGGCTGTCGACGACGACGACGACAGGGAGGCGGTGGACGACGACGACAGGGAGGCGGTGGACGACGACGACAGCGAGGCGGTCGACGACGGCGACAGCGAGGCGGTCGACGACAACGACGACATGGAGGCGGTAGACGACGACAACGACAGCGAGGCGGTCGATGACGAAGACGACAGCGAGGCGGTTGACGACGACGACGACGGGGAGGCGATCGACGACGATGACGACAGCGAGGCGGTCGACGACGACGACGAGAGGGAGGCAATCGAAGACAACGTCGAGAGGGAGGCGGTCGACGATGACGACGAGAGGGAGGCGGTCGACGACGACGACGACACAGAGGCTGTCGACGACGACGACGAGAGGGAGGCGGTCGACGACGACGACGACACAGAGGCTGTCGACCACCACGACGACAGCGAGGCGGTCGACGACGACGACGACAGCGAGGCGGTCGACGACGACGACGACGACACGGAGGCGGTCGACGACGACGACGACAGGGAGGCGGTCGACGACGACGACGACATGGAGGCGATCGACGACGATGACGACAGCGAGGCGGTCGATGATGACGACGAGAGGGAGGCGGTCGACGACGACGACGACGACAGCGAGGCGGTCGACGACGACGACGAGAGGGAGGCGGTCGACGACAACGACGAGAGGGAGGCGGTCGACGACGACGACGACACGGAGGCTGTCGACGACCACGACGACAGGGAGGCCGTCGACGACTACGACGACAGCGAGGCGGTCGACGACGACGACGACAGCGAGGCGGTCGACGACGACGACAGCGAGGCGGTCGACGACGACGGGTAGGCGGTCGCCGACGACGACGACGGGGAGGCGGTCGACGACGACGACAGCGAGGCGGTCGACGACGACGATAGCGAGGCGTTCGACAACGACGACGACAGCGAGGAGGTCGACGACGACGACGACACGGAGGCTATCGACGACCACGACGACAGGGAGGCGGTCGACGACGACGACAACAGGGAGGCGGTCGACGACGACGACGACAGCGAGGCGGTCGACGACGACGACGAGAGGGAGACGGTCGACGACGACGACGAGAGGGAGGCAATCGAAGACAACGTCGAGAGGGAGGCGGTCGACGATGACGACGAGAGGGAGGCGGTCGACGACGACGACGACACAGAGGCTGTCGACGACCACGACGACAGCGAGGCGGTCGACGACGACGACGACAGCGAGGCGGTCGGCGACGACGACGACACGGAGGCTGTCGACGACCACGACGACATGGAGGCGGACGACGACGATGACGACAGGGAGGCGGACGACGACGACGACGACAGGGAGGCGATCGATGACGACGACGACGACAGCGAGGCGGTCGACGACGACGACGACAGCGAGGCGGTCGACGACGACGACGACGACAGCGAGGCGGTCGACGACGACGGGGAGGCGATCGACGACAACGACGACGACGGCGAGGCGTTCGACGACGACGACAGCGAGGCGGTCGACGACGACGACAGCGAGGCGGTCGACGACGACGACAGCGAGGCGGTCGACGACGACAACGACGACAGCGAGGCGGTCGACGACGACGACGACAGCGAGGCGGTCGCCGACGACGACGACGGGGAGGCAGTCGACGACGACGACGACAGCGAGGCGGTCGCCGACGACGACGACGACGGGGAGGCAGTCGACGACGACGACGACGGGGAGGCGATCGACGACGACGACGACGACAGCGAGGCGGTCGACGACGACGATGACAGCGAGGCGGTCGGCGACGACGACGACAGCGAGGCGGTCGACAACGACGACGACGGGGAGGCGGTCGACGACGACGACGACGACAGCGAGGCGGTCTACGACGACGACGACAGCGAGGCGGTCGACGACGACGACGACACGGAGGCTGTCGACGACGACGACGACAGGGAGGCGTTCGACGACGACGACGACAGCGAGGCGGTCGACGACGACGACAGCGAGGCGGTCGACGACGACGACGACGGGGAGGCGGTCGACGACAACGACGACAGCGAGGCGGTCGACGACGACGACAGCGAGGCGATCGACGACGACGACGACACCGAGGCGGTCGACGACGACGACGAGAGGGATGCGGTCGATGACAACGACGATAGCGAGGCGGTCGACGACGAAGACGACAGCGAGTCAGTCGACGACGACGACGGGGAGGCGGTCGACGACGACGACGACAGGGAGGCGATCGACGACGACAGGGAGGCGATCGACCACGATGACAGCGAGGCGGTCGACGACGACGACGACACCGAGGCAGTCGACGACGACGACGAGAGGGAGGCGGTCGACGACGACGAGGACAGCGAGGCGGTCGACGACGAAGACGACAGCGAGGCGGTCGACGACGACGACAGGGAGGCGGTCGACGACGACGACAGGGAGGCGGTCGACGACGACGACGACAGGGAGGCGGTCGACGACGACGACAGGGAGGCGGTCGACGACGACGACAGGGAGGCGGTCGACGACAACGACGACAGGGAGGCGGTCGACGACGACGACAGCGAGGCGGTCGACGACGACGACAGCGAGGCGGTCGACGACGACGGGGAGGCGGTCGCCGACGACGTCGACCGGGAGGCGGTCGCCGACGACGACGGGGAGGCGGTCGACTACGACGACGGGGAGGCGGTCGACGACGACGACAGCGAGGCGGTCGACGACGACAGCGAGGCGGTCGACGATGACGACGATAGGGAGGCGGTCGACGACGACGACGACAGCGAGGCGGTCGACGACGACGACAGCGATGCGGTCGACGACGACGGGTAGGCGGTCGCTGACGACGACGACGGGGAGGCGGTCGACGACGATGACGACGACAGCGAGGCGGTCGACGACGACGACGAGAGCGAGCCGGTCGGCGCCGACAACGATGACAGCGAGGCGGTCGACGACGACGACGAGAGGGAGGCGGTCGACGACGACGACGAGAGGGAGGCGGTCGACGACGACGACGACAGGGAGGCGGTCGACGATGACGACAGCGAGGCGGTCGGCGACGAAGACGACAGCGAGGCGGTTGACGATGACAGCGAGGCGGTCAACGACGACGACGACAGGGAGGCGGTCGACGATGACGACGACAGGGAGACGGTCGACGACGACGACAGGGAGGCTGTCGACGACGACGACGACAGGGAGGCGGTGGACGACGACGACAGGGAGGCGGTGGACGACGACGACAGCGAGGCGGTCGACGACGGCGACAGCGAGGCGGTCGACGACAACGACGACATGGAGGCGGTAGACGACGACAACGACAGCGAGGCGGTCGATGACGAAGACGACAGCGAGGCGGTTGACGACGACGACGACGGGGAGGCGATCGACGACGATGACGACAGCGAGGCGGTCGACGACGACGACGAGAGGGAGGCAATCGAAGACAACGTCGAGAGGGAGGCGGTCGACGATGACGACGAGAGGGAGGCGGTCGACGACGACGACGACACAGAGGCTGTCGACGACGACGACGAGAGGGAGGCGGTCGACGACGACGACGACACAGAGGCTGTCGACGACCACGACGACAGCGAGGCGGTCGACGACGACGACGACAGCGAGGCGGTCGGCGACGACGACGACACGGAGGCTGTCGACGACCACGACGACATGGAGGCGGACGACGACGATGACGACAGGGAGGCGGACGACGACGACGACGACAGGGAGGCGATCGATGACGACGACGACGACAGCGAGGCGGTCGACGACGACGACGACAGCGAGGCGGTCGACGACGACGACGACGACAGCGAGGCGGTCGACGACGACGGGGAGGCGATCGACGACAACGACGACGACGGCGAGGCGTTCGACGACGACGACAGCGAGGCGGTCGACGACGACGACAGCGAGGCGGTCGACGACGACGACAGCGAGGCGGTCGACGACGACAACGACGACAGCGAGGCGGTCGACGACGACGACGACAGCGAGGCGGTCGCCGACGACGACGACGGGGAGGCAGTCGACGACGACGACGACAGCGAGGCGGTCGCCGACGACGACGACGACGGGGAGGCAGTCGACGACGACGACGACGGGGAGGCGATCGACGACGACGACGACGACAGCGAGGCGGTCGACGACGACGATGACAGCGAGGCGGTCGGCGACGACGACGACAGCGAGGCGGTCGACAACGACGACGACGGGGAGGCGGTCGACGACGACGACGACGACAGCGAGGCGGTCTACGACGACGACGACAGCGAGGCGGTCGACGACGACGACGACACGGAGGCTGTCGACGACGACGACGACAGGGAGGCGTTCGACGACGACGACGACAGCGAGGCGGTCGACGACGACGACAGCGAGGCGGTCGACGACGACGACGACGGGGAGGCGGTCGACGACAACGACGACAGCGAGGCGGTCGACGACGACGACAGCGAGGCGATCGACGACGACGACGACACCGAGGCGGTCGACGACGACGACGAGAGGGATGCGGTCGATGACAACGACGACAGCGAGGCGGTCGACG
Source organism: Strix aluco (assembly GCF_031877795.1). Taxonomy (NCBI): domain Eukaryota; kingdom Metazoa; phylum Chordata; class Aves; order Strigiformes; family Strigidae; genus Strix; species Strix aluco. Next base: position 172,985,136 of record NC_133931.1, on the reverse strand, counting down.
ACGAAGACGACAGCGAGTCAGTCGACGACGACGACGGGGAGGCGGTCGACGACGACGACGACAGGGAGGCGATCGACGACGACAGGGAGGCGATCGACCACGATGACAGCGAGGCGGTCGACGACGACGACGACACCGAGGCAGTCGACGACGACGACGAGAGGGAGGCGGTCGACGACGACGAGGACAGCGAGGCGGTCGACGACGAAGACGACAGCGAGGCGGTCGACGACGACGACAGGGAGGCGGTCGACGACGACGACGACAGGGAGGCGGTCGACGACGACGACAGGGAGGCGGTCGACGACGACGACAGGGAGGCGGTCGACGACAACGACGACAGGGAGGCGGTCGACGACGACGACAGCGAGGCGGTCGACGACGACGACAGCGAGGCGGTCGACGACGACGGGGAGGCGGTCGCCGACGACGTCGACCGGGAGGCGGTCGCCGACGACGACGGGGAGGCGGTCGACTACGACGACGGGGAGGCGGTCGACGACGACGACAGCGAGGCGGTCGACGACGACAGCGAGGCGGTCGACGATGACGACGATAGGGAGGCGGTCGACGACGACGACGACAGCGAGGCGGTCGACGACGACGACAGCGATGCGGTCGACGACGACGGGTAGGCGGTCGCTGACGACGACGACGGGGAGGCGGTCGACGACGATGACGACGACAGCGAGGCGGTCGACGACGACGACGAGAGCGAGCCGGTCGGCGCCGACAACGATGACAGCGAGGCGGTCGACGACGACGACGAGAGGGAGGCGGTCGACGACGACGACGAGAGGGAGGCGGTCGACGACGACGACGACAGGGAGGCGGTCGACGATGACGACAGCGAGGCGGTCGGCGACGAAGACGACAGCGAGGCGGTTGACGATGACAGCGAGGCGGTCAACGACGACGACGACAGGGAGGCGGTCGACGATGACGACGACAGGGAGACGGTCGACGACGACGACGACAGGGAGGCTGTCGACGACGACGACGACAGGGAGGCGGTGGACGACGACGACAGGGAGGCGGTGGACGACGACGACAGCGAGGCGGTCGACGACGGCGACAGCGAGGCGGTCGACGACAACGACGACATGGAGGCGGTAGACGACGACAACGACAGCGAGGCGGTCGATGACGAAGACGACAGCGAGGCGGTTGACGACGACGACGACGGGGAGGCGATCGACGACGATGACGACAGCGAGGCGGTCGATGATGACGACGAGAGGGAGGCGGTCGACGACGACGACGACGACAGCGAGGCGGTAGACGACGACGACGAGAGGGAGGCGGTCGACGACAACGACGAGAGGGAGGCGGTCTACGACGACGACGACACGGAGGCTGTCGACGACCACGACGACAGGGAGGCCGTCGACGACTACGACGACAGCGAGGCGGTCGACGACGACGACGACAGCGAGGCGGTCGACGACGACGACAGCGAGGCGGTCGACGACGACGGGTAGGCGGTCGCCGAAGACGATGACGGGGAGGCGGTCGACGACGACGACAGCGAGGCGGTCGACGACGACGATAGCGAGGCGTTCGACAACGACGACGACAGCGAGGAGGTCGACGACGACGACGACACGGAGGCTGTCGACGACCACGACGACAGGGAGGCGGTCGACGACGACGACGACAGGGAGGCGGTCGACGACGACGACGACAGCGAGGCGGTCGACGACGACAGCGAGGCGGTCGACGACGACGACGACAGCGAGGCGGTCGACGACGACGACGACAGCGAGGCGCTCGACGACGACGACGACAGCGAGGCTGTCGACAACGACGACGACGACAGCGGGGCGGTCGACGACGACGACAGCGAGGCGGTCGACGACGACGACGACGACAGCGAGGCTGTCGACGACGACGGGGAGGCGATCGAAGACGACGACGACGACAGCGAGGCGGTCGACGACGACCACAGCGAGGCGGTCGACGATGACGACAGCTAGGCGGTCGACGACGACGACGGGGAGGCCATCGACGACAACGACGACGACAGCGAGGCAGTCGACGACGACGACGACAGCGAGGCGGTCGACGACGACAACGACGACAGCGAGGCGGTCGACGACGACGACGACGGCGAGGCGGTCGCCGACGACGACGACGGGGAGGCGGTCGACGACGACGACGACGACGACAGCGAGGCGGTCGACGACGACGACGACAGCGAGGCGGTCGACGACGACGCTGACAGCGAGGCGGTCGGCGACGTCGACGACAGCGAGGAGGTCGACGACGACGACGACGGGGAGGCGATCGACGACGACGACGACGACGACACCGAGGCGGTCGACGACGACGACGACGGGGAGGCGATCGACGACGACGACGACGACAGCGAGGCGGTTGACGACGACGATGACAGCGAGGCGGTCGGCGACGACGACGATAGCGAGGCGGTCGACGACGACGACGACAGCGAGGCGATCGACGACGACGACGACGACAGCGAGGCGGTCGACGACGACGACAGCGAGGCGGTCGACGACGACGACGAGAGGGAGGCGGTCGACGACGACGACGAGAGGGAGGCGGTCGACGACGACGACGACACAGAGGCTGTCGACGACGACGACGAGAGGGAGGCGGTCGACGACGACGACGACACAGAGGCTGTCGACGACCACGACGACAGCGAGGCGGTCGACGACCACGACGACAGCGAGGCGGTCGACGACGACAGCGAGGCGGTCGACGACGATGACGACAGCGAGGCGGTCGACGACGACGACGACGGGGAGGCGATCGATGACGACGACGACGACAGCGAGGCGGTCGACGACGACGACGACAGCGAGGCGGTCGACGACGACGACGACAGGGAGGCGGTCGACGACGACGACGACAGCGAGGCGGTCGACGACGATGACAGCGAGTCGGTCGACGACGACGACGAGAGGGAGACGGTCGACGACGACGACGAGAGGGAGGCGGTCGATGACAACGTCGAGAGGGAGGCGGTCGACGACGACGACGAGAGGGAGGCGGTCGACGACCACGACGACACGGAGGCTGTCGACAACCACGACGACAGGGAGGCGGTCGACGTCGACGACAGCGAGGCGGTCGACGACGACAGCGAGGCGGTCGACGACGACGACGACAGCGAGGCGGTCGGCGACGACGACGACACGGAGGCTGTCGACGACCACGACGACAGGGAGGCGGACGACGACGACGACGACAGGGAGGCGATCGACGACGACGACGACGACAGCGAGGCGGTCGACGACGACGACGACAGCGAGGCGGTCGACGACGACGACGACGACAGCGAGGCGGTCGACGACGACGGGGAGGCGATCGACGACAACGACGACGACGGCGAGGCGTTCGACGATGACGACGACGGCGAGGCGGTCGACGACGACGACAGCGAGGCGGTCGACGACGACGAGAGCGAGGCGGTCGACGACGACGACAGGGAGGCGTTCGACGACGACGACGACAGCGAGGCGGTCGACGACGACGACAGCGAGGCGGTCGACGACGACGACGACGGGGAGGCGGTCGACGACAACGACGACAGCGAGGCGGTCGACGACGACGACAGCGAGGCGATCGACGACGACGACGACACCGAGGCGGTCGACGACGACGACGAGAGGGATGCGGTCGATGACAACGACGACAGCGAGGCGGTCGATGACGAAGACGACAGCGAGTCAGTCGACGACGACGACGGGGAGGCGGTCGACGACGACGACGACAGGGAGGCGACCGACGACGACAGGGAGGCGATCGACCACGATGACAGCGAGGCGGTCGACGACGACGACGACACCGAGGCAGTCGACGACGACGACGAGAGGGAGGCGGTCGACGACGACGAGGACAGCGAGGCGGTCGACGACGAAGACGACAGCGAGGCGGTCGACGACGAAGACGACAGCGAGGCGGTCGACGACGACGACAGGGAGGCGGTCGACGACGACGACGACAGGGAGGCGGTCGACGACGACGACAGGGAGGCGGTCGACGACAACGACGACAGGGAGGCGGTCGACGACGACGACAGCGAGGCGGTCGACGACGACGACAGCGAGGCGGTCGACGACGACGGGGAGGCGGTCGCCGACGACGTCGACCGGGAGGCGGTCGCCGACGACGACGGGGAGGCGGTCGACTACGACGACGGGGAGGCGGTCGACGACGACGACAGCGAGGCGGTCGACGACGACAGCGAGGCGGTCGACGACGACAGGGAGGCGGTCGACGACGACGACGACAGCGAGGCGGTCGACGACGACGACAGCGATGCGGTCGACGACGACGGGTAGGCGGTCGCTGACGACGACGACGGGGAGGCGGTCGACGACGATGACGACGACAGCGAGGCGGTCGACGACGACGACGACGACAGCGAGCCGGTCGGCGCCGACAACGATGACAGCGAGGCGGTCGACGACGACGACGAGAGGGAGGCGGTCGACGACGACGACGAGAGGGAGGCGGTCGACGACGACGACGACAGGGAGGCGGTCGACGATGACGACAGCGAGGCGGTCGGCGACGAAGACGACAGCGAGGCGGTTGACGATGACAGCGAGGCGGTCAACGACGACGACGACAGGGAGGCGGTCGACGATGACGACGACAGGGAGACGGTCGACGACGACGACGACAGGGAGGCTGTCGACGACGACGACGACAGGGAGGCGGTGGACGACGACGACAGGGAGGCGGTGGACGACGACGACAGCGAGGCGGTCGACGACGGTGACAGCGAGGCGGTCGACGACGACGGGTAGGCGGTCGCCGAAAACGTCGACGGGGAGGCGGTCGACGACGACGACGGCGAGGCAGTCGTCGACGACGACGGCGAGGCGTGTCGACGACGACGGCGAGGCGGTCGACGACGACGGCGAGGCAGTCGACGACGACGACAGCGAGGCCGTCGACGACGATGACGACAGCGAGGCGGTCGACGTCGACGACAGGGAGGCGGTCGACGACGACGAAGACAGGGAGGCGGTCGACGACAACGACGACATGGAGGCGGTAGACGACGACAAAGACAGCGAGGCGGTCGACGACGACGACGACAGCGAGGCGGTCAACGACGACGACGACGACAGCGAGGCGGTCGACGACGACGACGACGACGGGGAGGCGATCGACGACGACGGGGAGGCGATCGATGACGACGACGACGACAGCGAGGCGGTCGACGACGACGATGACGGCGAGGCGGTCGGCGACGGCGACGACAGCGAGGCGGTCGACGACGACGACGACGGGGAGGCGATCGACGACGTGACGACGACAGCGAGGCGGTCGTCGACGACGACGACGGGGAGGCGATCAACGACGACGACGACGACTGCGAGGCGGTCGACGACGACGACGACACGGAGGCGGTCGACGACGACGACGACAGGGAGGCGGTCGACGACCACGACAACATGGAGGCGATCGACGACGACGTCGACAGCGAGGCGGTCGATGATGACGACGAGAGGGAGGCGGTCGACGACGACGACGACGACAGCGCGGCGGTCGACGACGACGACGACAGCGAGCCGGTCGACGAAGACAGGGAGGCATTCGACGACAACGACGATAGCGAGGCGTTCGTCGACGACAGCGAGGCATTCGACGACGACGACGACAGCGAGGCGGTCGACGACGACGACGACACGGAGGCGGTCGACGACGACGACGACACGGAGGCGGTCGACGACGACGACGACGACAGCGAGGCGGTCGACGACGACGACGAGAGGGAGGCGGTCGACGCCGACGACGACACGGAGGCGGTCGACGCCGACGACGACAGGGAGGTGTTCGACGACGACGACGACGACATGGAGGCGATCGACGACGACGACGACAGCGAGGCGGTCGATGATGACGACGAGAGGGAGGCGGTCGACGACGACGACGACGACAGGGAGGCGGTCGACGACGACGACAGCGCGGCTGTCGACGACGACGACAGCGAGGCGGTCGACGACGACGACGACAGCGAGCCGGTCGACGACGACGACAGCGAGGCATTCGACGACGACGACGACAGCGAGGCGTTCGACGACGACGACGACGACAGCGAGGCGGTCGATGACGACGACGACGACAGCGAGGCGGTCGACGACGACGATGACGGCGAGGCGGTCGGCGACGACGACGACAGCGAGTCGGTCGACGACGACGACGAGAGTGAGGCGGTCGACGACGACGACGACAGGGAGGCGGTCGACGACGACGACGACAGCGAGGCGGTCGACGACGACAGCGAGGCGGTCGACGACGACGACGACAGCGAGGCGGTCGACGACGACGACGACAGCGAGGCGGTCGACGACGACGACGACAGCGAGGCGGTCGACGACGACGACGACAGCGAGGCGGTCGGCGACGACGACGACACGGAGGCTGTCGATGACGACGACGACAGGGAGGCGGTCGACGACGACGACGACAGCGAGGCGATCGACGACGACGACGACGACAGGGAGGCGGTCGACGACGACGACGACAGCGAGGCGATCGACGACGACGACGACGACAGCGAGGCGGTCGACGACGACGACAGCGAGGCGGTCGACGACGACGACGAGAGGGAGGCGGTCGACGACGACGATGAGAGGGAGGCGGTCGACGACGACGAGGACAGCGAGGCGGTCGACGACGAAGACGACAGCGTGGCGGTCGACGACGACGACAGGGAGGCGGTCGACGACGACGACGACAGGGAGGCGGTCGACGACGACGACAGGGAGGCGGTCGACGACAACGACGACGGGGAGGCGGTCGACTACGACGACGGGGAGGCGGTCGACGACGACGACAGCGAGGCGGTCGACGACGACAGCGAGGCGGTCGACGACGACGACGAAAGCGAGGCGGTCGACGACGACGACAGCGATGCGGTCGACGACGACGGGTAGGCGGTCGACGACGACGACAGCGAGGCGGTCGACGACGACAGCGAGGCGGTCGACGACGACGACGAAAGCGAGGCGGTCGACGACGACGACAGCGATGCGGTCGACGACGACGGGTAGGCGGTCGCTGACGACGACGACGGGGAGGCGGTCGACGACGATGACGACGACAGCGAGGCCGTCGACGACGACGACGACGACAGCGAGCCGGTCGGCGCCGACAACGATGACAGCGAGGCGGTCGACGACGACGACGAGAGGGAGGCGGTCGACGACGACGACGACGACAGCGCGGCGGTCGATGACGACGACAGCGAGGCGGTCGACGACGACGACGACAGCGAGGCAGTCGACGACGACGACGACAGCGAGCCGGTCGACGACGACAGCGAGGCATTCGACGACGACGACGACAGCGAGGCGTTCGTCGACGACAGCAAGGCATTCGACGACGACGACGACAGCGAGGCGGTCGACGACGACGACGACAGCGAGGCGGTCGACGACGACGAAGACGGGGAGGCGATCGATGACGACGACGACGACAGCGAGGCGGTCGACGACGACGACGACAGCGAGGCGGTCGACGACGACGACGACAGCGAGGCGGTCGACGACGACGACGACAGCGAGGCGGTCGACGCCGACGACGACACGGAGGCGGTCGACGCCGACGACGACAGGGAGGTGGTCGACGACGACGACGACGACATGGAGGCGATCGACGACGACGACGACAGCGAGGCGGTCGATGATGACGACGAGAGGGAGGCGGTCGATGACAACGTCGAGAGGGAGGCGGTCGACGACGACGACGAGAGGGAGGCGGTCGACGACCACGACGACACGGAGGCTGTCGACAACCACGACGACAGGGAGGCGGTCGACGACGACGGGTAGGCGGTCGCTGACGACGACGACGGGGAGGCGGTCGACGACGATGACGACGACAGCGAGGCGGTCGACGACGACGACGACGACAGCGAGCCGGTCGGCGCCGACAACGATGACAGCGAGGCGGTCGACGACGACGACGAGAGGGAGGCGGTCGATGACGACGACGAGAGGGAGGCGGTCGACGACGACGACGACAGGGAGGCGGTCGACGACGACGACGACATGGAGGCGATCGACGACGACGTCGACAGCGAGGCGGTCGATGATGACGACGAGAGGGAGGCGGTCGACGACGACGACGACGACAGCGCGGCGGTCGATGACGACGACAGCTAGGCGGTCGACGACGACGACAGCGAGGCGGTCAACGACGACGACGACAGCGAGCCGGTCGACGACGACAGCGAGGCATTCGACGACGACGACGACAGCGAGGCGTTCGTCGACGACAGCGAGGCATTCGACGACGACGACGACAGCGAGGCGGTCGACGACGACGACGACAGCGAGGCGGTCGACGACGACGAAGACGGGGAGGCGATCGATGACGACGACGACGACAGCGAGGCGGTCGACGACGACGACGACAGCGAGGCGGTCGACGACGACGACGACAGCGAGGCGGTCGACGCCGACGACGACACGGAGGCGGTCGACGCCGACGACGACAGGGAGGTGGTCGACGACGACGACGACGACATGGAGGCGATCGACGACGACGACGACAGCGAGGCGGTCGATGATGACGACGAGAGGGAGGCGGTCGACGACGACGACGACGACAGCGAGGCGGTCGACGACGACGACGAGAGAGAGGCGGTCGACGACCACGACGACACGGAGGCTTTCGACAACCACGACGACAGCGAGGCGGTCGACGACGACAGCGAGGCGGTCGACGACGACGACGACAGCGAGGCGGTCGGCGACGACGACGACACGGAGGCTGTCGACGACCACGACGACAGGGAGGCGGACGACGACGACGACGACAGGGAGGCGATCGACGACGACGACGACGACAGCGAGGCGGTCGACGACGACGACGACAGCGAGGCGGTCGACGACGACGACGACGACAGCGAGGCGGTCGACGACGACGGGGAGGCGATCGACGACAACGACGACGACGGCGAGGCGTTCGACGACGACGACGACGGTGAGGCGGTCGACGACGACGACAGCGAGGCGGTCGACGACGACGACAGCGAGGCGGTCGACGACGACGACGACGACAGCGAGGCGGTCGACGACGACGACGACGGGGAGGCAGTCGACGACGACGACGACAGGGAGGCGGTCGACGACAACGACGACAGGGAGGCGGTCGACGACGACGACAGCGAGGCGGTCGACGACGACGACAGCGATGCGGTCGACGACGACGGGTAGGCGGTCGCTGACGACGACGACGGGGAGGCGGTCGACGACGATGACGACGACAGCGAGGCGGTCGACGACGACGACGACGACAGCGAGCCGGTCGGCGCCGACAACGATGACAGCGAGGCGGTCGACGACGACGACGAGAGGGAGGCGGTCGACGACGACGACGAGAGGGAGGCGGTCGACGATGACGACGACAGGGAGGCGGTCGACGATGACGACAGCGATGCGGTCGGCGACGAAGACGACAGCGAGGCGGTTGACGATGACAGCGAGGCGGTCAACGACGACGACGACAGGGAGGCGGTCGACGATGACGACGACAGGGAGACGGTCGACGACGACGACGACACGGAGGCGATCGACGACGACGACGACAGGGAGGCGGTCGACGACGACGACGACATGGAGGCGATCGACGACGACGTCGACAGCGAGGCGGTCGATGATGACGACGAGAGGGAGGCGGTCGACGACGACGACGACGACAGCGCGGCGGTCGATGACGACGACAGCGAGGCGGTCGACGACGACGACAGCGAGGCGGTCGACGACGACGACGACAGCGAGCCGGTCGACGACGACAGCGAGGCATTCGACGACGACGACGACAGCGAGGCGTTCGTCGACGACAGCGAGGCATTCGACGACGACGACGACAGCGAGGCGGTCGACGACGACGACGACAGCGAGGCGGTCGACGACGACGAAGACGGGGAGGCGATCGATGACGACGACGACGACAGCGAGGCGGTCGACGACGACGACGACAGCGAGGCGGTCGACGACGACGACGATAGCGAGGCGGTCGACGCCGACGACGACACGGAGGCGGTCGACGCCGACGACGACAGGGAGGTGGTCGACGACGACGACGACGACATGGAGGCGATCGACGACGACGACGACAGCGAGGCGGTCGATGATGACGACGAGAGGGAGGCGGTCGACGACGACGACGACAACAGCGAGGCGGTCGACGACGACGACAGCGCGGCTGTCGACGACGACGACAGCGAGGCGGTCGACGACGACGACGACAGCGAGCCGGTCGACGACGACGACAGCGAGGCATTCGACGACGACGACGACAGGGAGGCGGTCTACGACGACGACGACAGGGAGGCGGTCGACGACGACGACAGGGAGGCGGTCTACGACGACGACGACAGGGAGGCGGTCGACGACAACGACGACAGGGAGGCGGTCGACGACGACGACAGGGAGGCGGTTGACGACGACGACGACAGCGAGGCGGTCGACGACGACGACGGCGAGGCGGTCGACGACGACGGGGAGGCGGTCGCCGACGACGTCGACCGGGAGGCGGTCGACGACGACGACGGGGAGGCGGTCGACTACGACGACGGGGAGGCGGTCGACGACGACGACGACAGCGAGGCGGTCGACGACGACGAAAGCGAGGCGGTCGACGACGACGGGTAGGCGGTCGCTGACGACGACGACGGGGAGGCGGTCGACGACGATGACGATGACAGCGAGGCGGTCGGCGACGACAACGATGACAGCGAGGCGGTCGACGACGACGACGAGAGGGAGGCGGTCGACGACGACGACGACAGGGAGGCGGTCGATGACAACGACGACGACGGGGAGGCGATCGACGACGACGGGGAGGCGATCGACGACGACGACGACGACAGCGAGGCGGTCGACGACGACGATGACGGCGAGGCGGTCGGCGACGACGACGACAGCGAGGCGGTCGACGACGACGACGACGGGGAGGCGATCGACGACGTGACGACGACAGCGAGGCGGTCGTCGACGACGACGACGGGGAGGCGATCAACGACGACGACGACGACAGCGAGGCGGTCGACGACGACGACGACATGGAGGCGATCGACGACGACGTCGACAGCGAGGCGGTCGATGATGACGACGAGAGGGAGGCGGTCGACGACGACGACGACGACAGCGCGGCGGTCGACGACGACGACAGCGAGGCGGTCGACGACGACGAAGACAGCGAGCCGGTCGACGACGACAGCGAGGCATTCGACGACGACGACGACAGCGAGGCGTTCGTCGACGACAGCGAGGCATTCGACGACGACGACGACAGCGAGGCGGTCGACGACGACGACGACAGCGAGGCGGTCGACGACGACGAAGACGGGGAGGCGATCGACGACGACGACGACAGCGAGGCGGTCGACGACGACGACAGCGAGGCGATCGACGACGACGACGACACCGAGGCGGTCGACGACGACGACGAGAGGGATGCGGTCGATGACGACGACGACAGCGAGGCGGTCGACGACGAAGACGACAGCGAGTCAGTCGACGACGACGACGGGGAGGCGGTCGACGACGACGACGACAGGGAGGCGATCGACGACGAGAGGGAGGCGATCGACCACGATGACAGCGAGGCGGTCGACAACGACGACGACACCGAGGCAGTCGACGACGACAACGAGAGGGAGGCGGTTGACGACGACGAGGACAGCGAGGCGGTCGACGACGAAGACGACAGCGAGGCGGTCGACGACGACGACAGGGAGGCGGTCGACGACGACGACGACAGGGAGGCGGTCGACGACGACGACAGGGAGGCGGTCGACGACGACGACAGCGAGGCGGTCGACGACGACGACAGCGAGGCGGTCGACGACGACGGGGAGGCGGTCGCCGACGACGTCGACCGGGAGGCGGTCGCCGACGACGACGGGGAGGCGGTCGACTACGACGACGGGGAGGCGATCGACGACGACGACAGCGAGGCGGTCGACGACGACAGCGAGGCGGTCGACGATGACGACGACAGGGAGGCGGTCGACGACGACGACGACAGCGAGGCGGTCGACGACGACGACAGCGATGCGGTCGACGACGACGGGTAGGCGGTCGCTGACGACGACGACGGGGAGGCGGTCGACGACGATTACGACGACAGCGAGGCGGTCGACGACGACGACGACGAGAGCGAGCCGGTCGGCGCCGACAACGATGACAGCGAGGCGGTCGACGACGACGACGAGAGGGAGGCGGTCGACGACGACGACGAGAGGGAGGCGGTCGACGACGACGACGACAGGGAGGCGGTCGACGATGACGACAGCGAGGCGGTCGGCGACGAAGACGACAGCGAGGCGGTTGACGATGACAGCGAGGCGGTCAACGACGACGACGACAGGGAGGCGGTCGACGATGACGACGACAGGGAGACGGTCGACGACGACGACGACATAGAGGCTGTCGACGACGACGACGACAGGGAGGCGGTGGACGACGACGACAGGGAGGCGGTGGACGACGACGACAGCGAGGCGGTCGACGACGGCAACAGCGAGGCGGTCGACGACGACGGGTAGGCGGTCGCCGACGACGTCGACGGGGAGGCGGTCGACGACGACGACGGCGAGGCAGTCGTCGACGACGACGGCGAGGCGTGTCGACGACGACGGCGAGGCGTGTCGACGACGACGGCGAGGCGGTCGACGACGACGGCGAGGCGGTCGACGACGACGACAGCGAGGCCGTCGACGACGATGACGACAGCGAGGCGGTCGACGTCGACGACAGGGAGGCGGTCGACGACGACGACGACAGGGAGGCGGTCGACGACAACGACGACATGGAGGCGGTAGACGACGACAACGACAGCGAGGCGGTCGACGACGAAGACGACAGCGAGGCGGTTGACGACGACGACGACGGGGAGGCGATCGACGACGATGACGACAGCGAGGCGGTCGATGATGACGACGAGAGGGAGGCGGTCGACGACGACGACGACGACAGCGAGGCGGTCGACGACGACGACGAGAGGGAGGCGGTCGACGACAACGACGAGAGGGAGGCGGTCGACGACGACGACGACACGGAGGCCGTCGACGACCACGACGACAGGGAGGCCGTCGACGACTACGACGACAGCGAGGCGGTCGACGACGACGACGACAGCGAGGCGGTCGACGACGACGACAGCGAGGCGGTCGACGACGACGGGTAGGCAGTCGCCGCCGACGACGACGGGGAGGCGGTCGACGACGACGACAGCGAGGCGGTCGACGACGACGATAGCGAGGCGTTCGACAACGACGACGACAGCGAGGAGGTCGACGACGACGACGACAGGGAGGCGGTCGACGACGACGACAGCGAGGCGGTCGACGACGACAGCGAGGCGGTCGACGACGACAGCGAGGCGGTCGACGACGACGACGACAGCGAGGCGGTCGACGACGACGACGACAGCGAGGCGCTCGACGACGACGACGACAGCGAGGCGGTCGACAACGACGACAGGGAGGCGGTCGACGACGACGACAGCGAGGCGGTCGACAACGACGACGACGACAGCGAGGCGGTCGACGACGACGACAGCGAGGCGGTCGACGACGACGACGACGACAGCGAGGCTGTCGACGACGACGGGGAGGCGATCGAAGACGACGACGACGACAGCGAGGCGGTCGACGACGACCACAGCGAGGCGGTCGATGATGACGACAGCTAGGCGGTCGACGACGACGACGGGGAGGCCATCGACGACAACGACGACGACAGCGAGGCGGTCGACGACGACGACGACAGCGAGGCGGTCGACGACGACAACGACGACAGCGAGGCGGTCGACGACGACGACGACGGCGAGGCGGTCGCCGACGACGACGACGGGGAGGCGGTCGACGACGACGACGACGACATGGAGGCGATCGACGACGACGACGACAGCGAGGCGGTCGATGATGACGACGAGAGGGAGGCGGTCGATGACAACGTCGAGAGGGAGGCGGTCGACGACGACGACGAGAGGGAGGCGGTCGACGACCACGACGACACGGAGGCTGTCGACAACCACGACGACAGGGAGGCGGTCGACGACGACGGGTAGGCGGTCGCTGACGACGACGACGGGGAGGCGGTCGACGACGATGACGACGACAGCGAGGCGGTCGACGACGACGACAGCGAGCCGGTCGGCGCCGACAACGATGACAGCGAGGCGGTCGACGACGACGACGAGAGGGAGGCGGTCGATGACGACGACGAGAGGGAGGCGGTCGACGACGACGACGACAGGGAGGCGGTCGACGACGACGACGACATGGAGGCGATCGACGACGACGTCGACAGCGAGGCGGTCGATGATGACGACGAGAGGGAGGCGGTCGACGACGACGACGACGACAGCGCGGCGGTCGATGACGACGACAGCTAGGCGGTCGACGACGACGACAGCGAGGCGGTCAACGACGACGACGACAGCGAGCCGGTCGACGACGACAGCGAGGCATTCGACGACGACGACGACAGCGAGGCGTTCGTCGACGACAGCGAGGCATTCGACGACGACGACGACAGCGAGGCGGTCGACGACGACGACGACAGCGAGGCGGTCGACGACGACGAAGACGGGGAGGCGATCGATGACGACGACGACGACAGCGAGGCGGTCGACGACGACGACGACAGCGAGGCGGTCGACGACGACGACGACACGGAGGCGGTCGACGCCGACGACGACAGGGAGGTGGTCGACGACGACGACGACGACATGGAGGCGATCGACGACGACGACGACAGCGAGGCGGTCGATGATGACGACGAGAGGGAGGCGGTCGACGACGACGACGACGACAGCGAGGCGGTCGACGACGACGACGAGAGAGAGGCGGTCGACGACCACGACGACACGGAGGCTTTCGACAACCACGACGACAGCGAGGCGGTCGACGACGACAGCGAGGCGGTCGACGACGACGACGACAGCGAGGCGGTCGGCGACGACGACGACACGGAGGCTGTCGACGACCACGACGACAGGGAGGCGGACGACGACGACGACGACAGGGAGGCGATCGACGACGACGACGACGACAGCGAGGCGGTCGACGACGACGACGACAGCGAGGCGGTCGACGACGACGACGACGACAGCGAGGCGGTCGACGACGACGGGGAGGCGATCGACGACAACGACGACGACGGCGAGGCGTTCGACGACGACGACGACGGTGAGGCGGTCGACGACGACGACAGCGAGGCGGTCGACGACGACGACAGCGAGGCGGTCGACGACGACGACGACGACAGCGAGGCGGTCGACGACGACGACGACGGGGAGGCAGTCGACGACGACGACGACAGGGAGGCGGTCGACGACAACGACGACAGGGAGGCGGTCGACGACGACGACAGCGAGGCGGTCGACGACGACGACAGCGATGCGGTCGACGACGACGGGTAGGCGGTCGCTGACGACGACGACGGGGAGGCGGTCGACGACGATGACGACGACAGCGAGGCGGTCGACGACGACGACGACGACAGCGAGCCGGTCGGCGCCGACAACGATGACAGCGAGGCGGTCGACGACGACGACGAGAGGGAGGCGGTCGACGACGACGACGAGAGGGAGGCGGTCGACGATGACGACGACAGGGAGGCGGTCGACGATGACGACAGCGATGCGGTCGGCGACGAAGACGACAGCGAGGCGGTTGACGATGACAGCGAGGCGGTCAACGACGACGACGACAGGGAGGCGGTCGACGATGACGACGACAGGGAGACGGTCGACGACGACGACGACACGGAGGCGATCGACGACGACGACGACAGGGAGGCGGTCGACGACGACGACGACATGGAGGCGATCGACGACGACGTCGACAGCGAGGCGGTCGATGATGACGACGAGAGGGAGGCGGTCGACGACGACGACGACGACAGCGCGGCGGTCGATGACGACGACAGCGAGGCGGTCGACGACGACGACAGCGAGGCGGTCGACGACGACGACGACAGCGAGCCGGTCGACGACGACAGCGAGGCATTCGACGACGACTACGACAGCGAGGCGTTCGTCAACGACAGCGAGGCATTCGACGACGACGACGACAGCGAGGCGGTCGACGACGACGACGACAGCGAGGCGGTCGACGACGACGAAGACGGGGAGGCGATCGATGACGACGACGACGACAGCGAGGCGGTCGACGACGACGACGACAGCGAGGCGGTCGACGACGACGACGATAGCGAGGCGGTCGACGCCGACGACGACACGGAGGCGGTCGACGCCGACGACGACAGGGAGGTGGTCGACGACGACGACGACGACATGGAGGCGATCGACGACGACGACGACAGCGAGGCGGTCGATGATGACGACGAGAGGGAGGCGGTCGACGACGACGACGACAACAGCGAGGCGGTCGACGACGACGACAGCGCGGCTGTCGACGACGACGACAGCGAGGCGGTCGACGACGACGACGACAGCGAGCCGGTCGACGACGACGACAGCGAGGCATTCGACGACGACGACGACAGGGAGGCGGTCTACGACGACGACGACAGGGAGGCGGTCGACGACGACGACAGGGAGGCGGTCTACGACGACGACGACAGGGAGGCGGTCGACGACAACGACGACAGGGAGGCGGTCGACGACGACGACAGGGAGGCGGTTGACGACGACGACGACAGCGAGGCGGTCGACGACGACGACGGCGAGGCGGTCGACGACGACGGGGAGGCGGTCGCCGACGACGTCGACCGGGAGGCGGTCGACGACGACGACGGGGAGGCGGTCGACTACGACGACGGGGAGGCGGTCGACGACGACGACGACAGCGAGGCGGTCGACGACGACGAAAGCGAGGCGGTCGACGACGACGGGTAGGCGGTCGCTGACGACGACGACGGGGAGGCGGTCGACGACGATGACGATGACAGCGAGGCGGTCGGCGACGACAACGATGACAGCGAGGCGGTCGACGACGACGACGAGAGGGAGGCGGTCGACGACGACGACGACAGGGAGGCGGTCGATGACAACGACGACGACGGGGAGGCGATCGACGACGACGGGGAGGCGATCGACGACGACGACGACGACAGCGAGGCGGTCGACGACGACGATGACGGCGAGGCGGTCGGCGACGACGACGACAGCGAGGCGGTCGACGACGACGACGACGGGGAGGCGATCGACGACGTGACGACGACAGCGAGGCGGTCGTCGACGACGACGACGGGGAGGCGATCAACGACGACGACGACGACAGCGAGGCGGTCGACGACGACGACGACATGGAGGCGATCGACGACGACGTCGACAGCGAGGCGGTCGATGATGACGACGAGAGGGAGGCGGTCGACGACGACGACGACGACAGCGCGGCGGTCGACGACGACGACAGCGAGGCGGTCGACGACGACGAAGACAGCGAGCCGGTCGACGACGACAGCGAGGCATTCGACGACGACGACGACAGCGAGGCGTTCGTCGACGACAGCGAGGCATTCGACGACGACGACGACAG
This sequence comes from Strix aluco, assembly GCF_031877795.1. Lineage (NCBI taxonomy): Eukaryota > Metazoa > Chordata > Aves > Strigiformes > Strigidae > Strix > Strix aluco. The sequence goes on along the minus strand of NC_133931.1, from coordinate 172,967,627 downwards.
CGAGGCGGTCGACGACGACGACGACAGCGAGGCGGTCGACGACGACGAAGACGGGGAGGCGATCGACGACGACGACGACAGCGAGGCGGTCGACGACGACGACAGCGAGGCGATCGACGACGACGACGACACCGAGGCGGTCGACGACGACGACGAGAGGGATGCGGTCGATGACGACGACGACAGCGAGGCGGTCGACGACGAAGACGACAGCGAGTCAGTCGACGACGACGACGGGGAGGCGGTCGACGACGACGACGACAGGGAGGCGATCGACGACGAGAGGGAGGCGATCGACCACGATGACAGCGAGGCGGTCGACAACGACGACGACACCGAGGCAGTCGACGACGACGACGAGAGGGAGGCGGTTGACGACGACGAGGACAGCGAGGCGGTCGACGACGAAGACGACAGCGAGGCGGTCGACGACGACGACAGGGAGGCGGTCGACGACGACGACGACAGGGAGGCGGTCGACGACGACGACAGGGAGGCGGTCGACGACGACGACAGCGAGGCGGTCGACGACGACGACAGCGAGGCGGTCGACGACGACGGGGAGGCGGTCGCCGACGACGTCGACCGGGAGGCGGTCGCCGACGACGACGGGGAGGCGGTCGACTACGACGACGGGGAGGCGATCGACGACGACGACAGCGAGGCGGTCGACGACGACAGCGAGGCGGTCGACGATGACGACGACAGGGAGGCGGTCGACGACGACGACGACAGCGAGGCGGTCGACGACGACGACAGCGATGCGGTCGACGACGACGGGTAGGCGGTCGCTGACGACGACGACGGGGAGGCGGTCGACGACGATTACGACGACAGCGAGGCGGTCGACGACGACGACGACGAGAGCGAGCCGGTCGGCGCCGACAACGATGACAGCGAGGCGGTCGACGACGACGACGAGAGGGAGGCGGTCGACGACGACGACGAGAGGGAGGCGGTCGACGACGACGACGACAGGGAGGCGGTCGACGATGACGACAGCGAGGCGGTCGGCGACGAAGACGACAGCGAGGCGGTTGACGATGACAGCGAGGCGGTCAACGACGACGACGACAGGGAGGCGGTCGACGATGACGACGACAGGGAGACGGTCGACGACGACGACGACATAGAGGCTGTCGACGACGACGACGACAGGGAGGCGGTGGACGACGACGACAGGGAGGCGGTGGACGACGACGACAGCGAGGCGGTCGACGACGGCAACAGCGAGGCGGTCGACGACGACGGGTAGGCGGTCGCCGACGACGTCGACGGGGAGGCGGTCGACGACGACGACGGCGAGGCAGTCGTCGACGACGACGGCGAGGCGTGTCGACGACGACGGCGAGGCGTGTCGACGACGACGGCGAGGCGGTCGACGACGACGGCGAGGCGGTCGACGACGACGACAGCGAGGCCGTCGACGACGATGACGACAGCGAGGCGGTCGACGTCGACGACAGGGAGGCGGTCGACGACGACGACGACAGGGAGGCGGTCGACGACGACGACGACAGGGAGGCGGTCGACGACGACGACGACATGGAGGCGGTAGACGACGACAACGACAGCGAGGCGGTCGACGACGAAGACGACAGCGAGGCGGTTGACGACGACGACGACGGGGAGGCGATCGACGACGATGACGACAGCGAGGCGGTCGATGATGACGACGAGAGGGAGGCGGTCGACGACGACGACGACGACAGCGAGGCGGTCGACGACGACGACGAGAGGGAGGCGGTCGACGACAACGACGAGAGGGAGGCGGTCGACGACGACGACGACACGGAGGCCGTCGACGACCACGACGACAGGGAGGCCGTCGACGACTACGACGACAGCGAGGCGGTCGACGACGACGACGACAGCGAGGCGGTCGACGACGACGACAGCGAGGCGGTCGACGACGACGGGTAGGCAGTCGCCGCCGACGACGACGGGGAGGCGGTCGACGACGACGACAGCGAGGCGGTCGACGACGACGATAGCGAGGCGTTCGACAACGACGACGACAGCGAGGAGGTCGACGACGACGACGACAGGGAGGCGGTCGACGACGACGACAGCGAGGCGGTCGACGACGACAGCGAGGCGGTCGACGACGACAGCGAGGCGGTCGACGACGACGACGACAGCGAGGCGGTCGACGACGACGACGACAGCGAGGCGCTCGACGACGACGACGACAGCGAGGCGGTCGACAACGACGACAGGGAGGCGGTCGACGACGACGACAGCGAGGCGGTCGACAACGACGACGACGACAGCGAGGCGGTCGACGACGACGACAGCGAGGCGGTCGACGACGACGACGACGACAGCGAGGCTGTCGACGACGACGGGGAGGCGATCGAAGACGACGACGACGACAGCGAGGCGGTCGACGACGACCACAGCGAGGCGGTCGATGATGACGACAGCTAGGCGGTCGACGACGACGACGGGGAGGCCATCGACGACAACGACGACGACAGCGAGGCGGTCGACGACGACGACGACAGCGAGGCGGTCGACGACGACAACGACGACAGCGAGGCGGTCGACGACGACGACGACGGCGAGGCGGTCGCCGACGACGACGACGGGGAGGCGGTCGACGACGACGACGACGGGGAGGCGATCGACGACGACGACGACGACAGCGAGGCGGTTGACGACGACGATGACAGCGAGGCGGTCGGCGACGACGACGATAGCGAGGCGGTCGACGACGACGACGACGGGGAGGCGATCGACGACGACGACGACAGGGAGGCGGTCCACGACGACGGGGAGGCGATCGAAGACGACGACAGCGAGGCGGTCGACTACGACGACGACAGCGAGGCGGTCGTCGACGACGACGACACGGAGGCTGTCGACGACCAGAACGACAGGGAGGCGGACGACGACGACGACGACAGGGAGGCGGTCGACGACGACGACGACAGCGAGGCAGTCGACGACGACGACAGCGAGTCGGTCGACGACGACGACGAGAGGGAGGCGGTCGACGACGACGACGACGAGAGGGAGGCGGTCGAAGACGACGACGAGAGGGAGGCGGTCGACGACGACGACGACAGGGAGGCGGTCGACGACGACGACGACACGGAGGCTGTCGACGACCACGACGACAGGGAGGCGGTCGACGACGACGACAGCGAGGCGGTCAACGACGACGACGACGACAGCGAGACCGTCGACGACGACGACGACGACAGCGAGGCGGTCGACGACGACGACGACAGCGAGGCGGTCAACGACGACGACGACGACAGCGAGGCGGTCGACGACGACGACGACGACGGGGAGGCGATCGACAACGACGGGGAGGCGATCGACGACGTCGACGACAACAGCGAGGCGGTCGACGACGACGATGACGGCGAGGCGGTCGGCGACGACGACGACAGCGAGGCGGTCGACGACGACGACGACGGGGAGGCGATCGACGACGTGACGACGACAGCGAGGCGGTCGTCGACGACGACGACGGGGAGGCGATCAACGACGACGACGACGACAGCAAGGCGGTCGACGACGACGACGACACGGAGGCGGTCGACGACGACGACGACAGGGAGGCGGTCGACGACGACGACGACATGGAGGCGATCGACGACGACGTCGACAGCGAGGCGGTCGATGATGACGACGAGAGGGAGGCGGTCGACGACGACGACGACGACAGCGCGGCGGTCGACGACGACGACAGCGAGGCGGTCGACGACGACGACAGCGAGGCGGTCGACGACGACGACGACAGCGACCCGGTCGACGACGACAGCGAGGCATTCGACGACGACGACGACAGCGAGGCGTTCGTCGACGACAGCGAGGCATTCGACGACGACGACGACAGCGAGGCGGTCGACGACGACGACGACAGCGAGGCGGTCGACGACGACGAAGACGGGGAGGCGATCGATGACGACGACGACGACAGCGAGGCGGTCGACGACGACGACGACAGCGAGGCGGTCGACGACGACGACGACACGGAGGCGGTCGACGCCGACGACGACAGGGAGGTGGTCGACGACGACGACGACGACATGGAGGCGATCGACGACGACGACGACAGCGAGGCGGTCGATGATGACGACGAGAGGGAGGCGGTCGACGACGACGACGACGACAGCGAGGCGGTCGACGACGACGACAGCGCGGCTGTCGACGACGACGACAGCGAGGCGGTCGACGACGACGACGACAGCGAGCCGGTCGACGACGACAACAGCGAGGCATTCGACGACGATGACAACAGCGAGGCGTTCGACGACGACGACGACGACAGCGAGGCGGTCGATGACGACGACGACGACAGCGAGGCGGTCGACGACGACAGCGAGTCGGTCGACGACGACGACGAGAGTGAGGCGGTCGACGACGACGACGACAGCGAGGCGGTCGACGACGACGAGAGGGAGGCGGTCGACGACGACGACGACAGCGAGGCGGTCGACGACGACGACGACAGCGAGGCGGTCGACGACGACGACGACAGCGAGGCGGTCGACGACGACGACGACAGCGAGGCGGTCGGCGACGACGACGACACGGAGGCTGTCGATGACCACGACGACAGGGAGGCGGTCGACGACGACGACGACAGCGAGGCGGTCGACGACGACGACGACGACAGCGAGGCGGTCGACGACGACGACAGCGAGGCGGTCGACGACGACGACGAGAGGGAGGCGGTCGACGACGACGACGACACAGAGGCTGTCGACGACCACGACGAGAGCGAGGCGGTCGACGACCACGACGACAGCGAGGCGGTCGACGACGACAGCGAGGCGGTCGACGACGTTGACGACAGCGAGGCGGTCGACGACGACGACGACGGGGAGGCGATCGATGACGACGACGACGACAGCGAGGCGGTCGACGACGACGATGACAGCGAGGCGGTCGACGACGACGACGACGGGGAGGCGGTCGACGACGACGACGACGACAGCGAGGCGGTCTACGACGACGACGACAGCGAGGCGGTCGACGACGACGACGACGACGACAGCGAGGCGGTCGACGACGACGACGACAGCGAGGCGGTCGACGACGACGACGACGACACGGAGGCCGTCGACGACGACGACGACAGGGAGGCGGTCGACGACGACGACGACATGGAGGCGATCGACGACGATGACGACAGCGAGGCGGTCGATGATGACGACGAGAGGGAGGCGGTCGACGACGACGACGACGACAGCGAGGCGGTCGACGACGACGACGAGAGGGAGGCGGTCGACGACGACGACGACACGGAGGCTGTCGACGAGCACGACGACAGGGAGGCGGTCGACGACGACGACGACAGCGAGGCGGTCGACGACGACAGCGAGGCGGTCGACGACGACAACGACAGCGAGGCGGTCGGCGACGACGACGACACGGAGGCTGTCGATGACCACGACGACAGGGAGGCGGTCGACGACGACGACGACAGCGAGGCGATCGACGACGACGACGACGACAGCGAGGCGGTCGACGACGACGACAGCGAGGCGGTCGACGACGACGACGACGAGAGGGAGGCGGTCGACGACGACGACGAGAGGGAGGCGGTCGACGACGACGACGACACAGAGGCTGTCGACGACGACGACGAGAGGGAGGCGGTCGACGACGACGACGACAGCGAGGCTGTCGACGACCACGACGACAGCGAGGCGGTCGACGACCACGACGACAGCGAGGCGGTCGACGACGACAGCGAGACGGTCGACGACGACGACGACAGCGAGGCGGTCGACGACGACGACGACGGGGAGGCGATCGATGACGACGACGACGACAGCGAGGCGGTCGACGACGACGACGACAGCGAGGCGGTCGACGACGACGACGACAGCGAGGCGGTCGACGACGACGACGACAGCGAGGCGGTCGACGACGATGACAGCGAGTCGGTCGACGACGACGACGAGAGGGAGACGGTCGACGACGACGACGAGAGGGAGGCGGTCGATGACAACGTCGAGAGGGAGGCGGTCGACGACGACGACGAGAGGGAGGCGGTCGACGACCACGACGACACGGAGGCTGTCGACAACCACGACGACAGGGAGGCGGTCGACGACGACGACAGCGAGGCGGTCGACGACGACAGCGAGGCGGTCGACGACGACGACGAAAGCGAGGCAGTCGGCGACGACGACGACACGGAGGCTGTCGACGACCACGACGACAGGGAGGCGGACGACGACGACGACGACAGGGAGGCGATCGACGACGACGACGACGACAGCGAGGCGGTCGACGACGACGACGACAGCGAGGCGGTCGACGACGACGGGGAGGCGATCGACGACATCGACGACGACGGCGAGGCGTTCGACGACGACGACGACGGCGAGGCGGTCGACGACGACGACAGCGAGGCGGTCGACGACGACGACAGCGAGGCGGTCGACGACGACGACAGCGAGGCGGTCGACGACGACGACAGCGAGGCGGTCGACGACGACAACGACGACAGCGAGGCGGTCGACGACGACGACGACAGCGAGGCGGTCGCCGACGACGACGACGGGGAGGCAGTCGACGACGACGACGACGGGGAGGCGATCGACGACGACGACGACGACAGCGAGGCGGTCGACGACGACGATGACAGCGAGGCGGTCGGCGACGACGACGACAGCGAGGCGGTCGACAACGACGACGACGGGGAGGCGGTCGACGACGACGACGACGACAGCGAGGCGGTCTACGACGACGACGACAGCGAGGCGGTCGACGACGACGACGACACGGAGGCTGTCGATGACGACGACGACAGGGAGGCGTTCGACGACGACGACGACAGCGAGGCGGTCGACGACGACAACAGCGAGGCGGTCGACGACGACGACGACGGGGAGGCGGTCGACGACAACGACGACAGCGAGGCGGTCGACGACGACGACAGCGAGGCGATCGACGACGACGACGACACCGAGGCGGTCGACGACGACGACGAGAGGGATGCGGTCGATGACGACGACGACAGCGAGGCGGTCGACGACGAAGACGACAGCGAGTCAGTCGACGACGACGACGGGGAGGCGGTCGACGACGACGACGACAGGGAGGCGATCGACGACGACAGGGAGGCGATCGACCACGATGACAGCGAGGCGGTCGACGACGACGACGACACCGAGGCAGTCGACGACGATGACGAGAGGGAGGCGGTCGACGACGACGAGGACAGCGAGGCGGTCGACGACGAAGACGACAGCGAGGCGGTCGACGACGACGACAGGGAGGCGGTCGACGACGACGACGACAGGGAGGCGGTCGACGACGACGACAGGGAGGCGGTCGACGACGGCGACAGCGAGGCGGTCGACGACGACGGGTAGGCGGTCGCCGACGACGTCGACGGGGAGGCGGTCGACGACGACGACGGCGAGGCAGTCGTCGACGACGACGGCGAGGCGTGTCGACGACGACGGCGAGGCGGTCGACGACGACGGCGAGGCAGTCGACGACGACGACAGCGAGGCCGTCGACGACGATGACGACAGCGAGGCGGTCGACGTCGACGACAGGGAGGCGGTCGACGACGACGACGACAGGGAGGCGGTCGACGACAACGACGACATGGAGGCGGTAGACGACGACAACGACAGCGAGGCGGTTGACGACGACGACGACGGGGAGGCGGTCGATGACAACGACGATGCGGAGATGAACGACGACGACGACAGCGAGGCGGTCGACGACGACGACGACGACGGGGAGGCGATCGACGACGACGGGGAGGCGATCGACGACGACGACGACGACAGCGAGGCGGTCGACGACGACGATGACGGCGAGGCGGTCGGCGACGACGACGACAGCGAGGCGGTCGACGACGACGACGACGGGGAGGCGATCGACGACGTGACGACGACAGCGAGGCGGTCGTCGACGACGACGACGGGGAGGCGATCAACGACGACGACGACGACAGCGAGGCGGTCGACGACGACGACGACATGGAGGCGATCGACGACGACGTCGACAGCGAGGCGGTCGATGATGACGACGAGAGGGAGGCGGTCGACGACGACGACGACGACAGCGCGGCGGTCGACGACGACGACAGCGAGGCGGTCGACGACGACGAAGACAGCGAGCCGGTCGACGACGACAGCGAGGCATTCGACGACGACGACGACAGCGAGGCGTTCGTCGACGACAGCGAGGCATTCGACGACGACGACGACAGCGAGGCGGTCGACGACGACGACGACAGCGAGGCGGTCGACGACGACGAAGACGGGGAGGCGATCGACGACGACGACGACAGCGAGGCGGTCGACGACGACGACAGCGAGGCGATCGACGACGACGACGACACCGAGGCGGTCGACGACGACGACGAGAGGGATGCGGTCGATGACGACGACGACAGCGAGGCGGTCGACGACGAAGACGACAGCGAGTCAGTCGACGACGACGACGGGGAGGCGGTCGACGACGACGACGACAGGGAGGCGATCGACGACGACAGGGAGGCGATCGACCACGATGACAGCGAGGCGGTCGAGGACGACGACGACGACACCGAGGCGGTCGACGACGACGACGAGAGGGAGGCGGTCGACGACGACGAGGACAGCGAGGCGGTCGACGACGAAGACGACAGCGAGGCGGTCGACGACGACGACAGCGAGGCGGTCGACGACGACGACGACAGGGAGGCGGTCGACGACGACGACGACAGGGAGGCGGTCGACGACGACGACAGGGAGGCGGTCGACGACAACGACGACAGGGAGGCGGTCGACGACGACGACGGGGAGGCGGTCGACGACGACGACAGCGAGGCGGTCGACGACGACAGCGAGGCGGTCGACGATGACGACGACAGGGAGGCGGTCGACGACGATGACGACAGCGAGGCGGTCGACGACGACGACAGCGAGGCGGTCGACGACGACGGGTAGGCGGTCGCTGACGACGACGACGGGGAGGCGGTCGACGACGATGACGACGACAGCGAGGCGGTCGACGACGACGACGACGACAGCGAGCCGGTCGGCGCCGACAACGATGACAGCGAGGCGGTCGACGACGACGACGAGAGGGAGGCGGTCGACGACGACGACGAGAGGGAGGCGGTCGACGACGACGACGACAGGGAGGCGGTCGACGATGACGACAGCGAGGCGGTCGACGACGACGGGTAGGCGGTCGCCGACGACGTCGACGGGGAGGCGGTCTACGACGACGACGGCGAGGCAGTCGTCGACGACGACGGCGAGGCGTGTCGACGACGACGGCGAGGCGGTCGACGACGACGGCGAGGCAGTCGACGACGACGACAGCGAGGCCGTCGACGACGATGACGACAGCGAGGCGGTCGACGTCGACGACAGGGAGGCGGTCGACGACGACGACGACAGGGAGGCGGTCGACGACGACAACGACAGCGAGGCGGTCGACGACGAAGACGACAGCGAGGCGGTTGACGACGACGACGACGGGGAGGCGATCGACGACGATGACGACAGCGAGGCGGTCGATGATGACGACGAGAGGGAGGCGGTCGACGACGACGGCGACGACAGCGAGGCGGTCGACGACGACGACGAGAGGGAGGCGGTCGACGACAACGACGAGAGGGAGGCGGTCGACGACGACGACGACACGGAGGCTGTCGACGACCACGACGACAGGGAGGCCGTCGACGACTACGACGACAGCGAGGCGGTCGACGACGACGACGACAGCGAGGCGGTCGACGACGACGACAGCGAGGCGGTCGACGACGACGGGTAGGCGGTCGCCGACGACGACGACGGGGAGGCGGTCGACGACGACGACAGCGAGGCGGTCGACGACGACGATAGCGAGGCGTTCGACAACGACGACGACAGCGAGGAGGTCGACGACGACGACGACACGGAGGCTGTCGATGACCACGACGACAGGGAGGCGGTCGACGACGACGACGACAGGGAGGCGGTCGACGACGACGACGACAGCGAGGCGGTCGACGACGACAGCGAGGCGGTCGACGACGACGACGACAGCGAGGCGGTCGACGACGACGACGACAGCGAGGCGCTCGACGACGACGACGACAGCGAGGCGGTCGACAACGACGACAGGGAGGCGGTCAACGACGACGACAGCGAGGCGGTCGACAACGACGACGACGACAGCGAGGCGGTCGACGACGACGACAGCGAGGCGGTCGACGACGACGACGACGACAGCGAGGCTGTCAACGACGACGGGGAGGCGATCGAAGACGACGACGACGACAGCGAGGCGGTCGACGACGACCACAGCGAGGCGGTCGACGATGACGACAGCTAGGCGGTCGACGACGACGACGGGGAGGCCATCGACGACAACGACGACGACAGCGAGGCGGTCGACGACGACGACGACAGCGAGGCGGTCGACGACGACAACGACGACAGCGAGGCGGTCGACGACGACGACGACGGCGAGGCGGTCGCCGACGACGACGACGGGGAGGCGGTCGATGACGACGACGACGGGGAGGCGATCGACGACGACGACGACGACAGCGAGGCGGTCGACGACGACGATGACAGCGAGGCGGTCGGCGACGTCGACGACAGCGAGGAGGTCGACGACGACGACGACGGGGAGGCGGTCGACGACGACGACGACGGGGAGGCGATCGACGACGACGACGACGACGGGGAGGCGATCGACGACGACGACGACGACAGCGAGGCGGTCGACGACGACGATGACAGCGAGGCGGTCGGCGACGTCGACGACAGCGAGGAGGTCGACGACGACGACGACGGGGAGGCGATCGACGACGACGACGACGACAGCGAGGCGGTCGACGACGACGATGACAGCGAGGCGGTCGGCGACGACGACGATAGCGAGGCGGTCGACGACGACGACGACGGGGAGGCGATCGACGACGACGACGACAGAGAGGCGGTCGACGACGACGACGAGAGGGAGGCGGTCGACGACGACGACGACGGCGAGGCGGTCGCCGACGACGACGACGGGGAGGCGGTCGACGACGACGACGACGGGGAGGCGATCGACGACGACGACGACGACAGCGAGGCGGTCGACGACGACGATGACAGCGAGGCGGTCGGCGACGTCGACGACAGCGAGGAGGTCGACGACGACGACGACGGGGAGGCGATCGACGACGACGACGACGACAGCGAGGCGGTTGACGACGACGATGACAGCGAGGCGGTCGGCGACGACGACGATAGCGAGGCGGTCGACGACGACGACGACGGGGAGGCGATCGACGACGACGACGACAGGGAGGCGGTCGACGACGACGGGGAGGCGATCGAAGACGACGACAGCGAGGCGGTCGACTACGACGACGACAGCGAGGCGGTCGGCGACGACGACGACACGGAGGCTGTCGACGACCAGAACGACAGGGAGGCGGACGACGACGACGACGACAGGGAGGCGGTCGACGACGACGACGACAGCGAGGCGGTCGACGACGACGACAGCGAGTCGGTCGACGACGACGACGAGAGGGAGGCGGTCGACGACGACGACGACGAGAGGGAGGCGGTCGAAGACGACGACGAGAGGGAGGCGGTCGACGACGACGACGACAGGGAGGCGGTCGACGACGACGATGACACGGAGGCTGTCGACGACCACGACGACAGGGAGGCGGTCGACGACGACGACAGCGAGGCGGTCGACGATGACGACGACGACAGCGAGACCGTCGACGACGACGACGACGACAGCGAGGCGGTCGACGACGACGACGACAGCGAGGCGGTCAACGACGACGACGACGACAGCGAGGCGGTCGACGACGACGACGACGACGGGGAGGCGATCGACGACGACGGGGAGGCGATCGACGACGACGACGACGACAGCGAGGCGGTCGACGACAACGATGACGGCGAGGCGGTCGGCGACGACGACGACAGCGAGGCGGTCGACGACGACGACGACGGGGAGGCGATCGACGACGTGACGACGACAGCGAGGCGGTCGTCGACGACGACGACGGGGAGGCGATCAACGACGACGACGAAGACAGCAAGGCGGTCGACGACGACGACGACACGGAGGCGGTCGACGACGACGACGACAGGGAGGCGGTCGACGACGACGACGACATGGAGGCGATCGACGACGACGTCGACAGCGAGGCGTTCGACGACGACGACGACGACAGCGAGGCGGTCGATGACGACGACGACGACAGCGAGGCGGTCGACGACGACAGCGAGTCGGTCGACGACGACAACGAGAGTGAGGCGGTCGACGACGACGACGAGAGGGAGGCGGTCGACGACGACGACGACACGGAGGCTGTCGACGAGCACGACGACAGGGAGGCGGTCGACGACGACGACGACAGCGAGGCGGTCGACGACGACAGCGAGGCGGTCGACGACGACGACGACAGCGAGGCGGTCGACGACGACGACGACAGCGAGGCGGTCGTCGACGACGACGACAGCGAGGCGGTCGACGACGACGACGACAGCGAGGCGGTCGGCGACGACGACGACACGGAGGCTGTCGATGACCACGACGACAGGGAGGCGGTCGACGACGACGACGACAGCGAGGCGATCGACGACGACGACGACGACAGCGAGGCGGTCGACGACGACGACAGCGAGGCGGTCGACGACGACGACGAGAGGGAGGCGGTCGACGACGACGACGACAGGGAGGCGGTCGACGACGACGACGACACAGAGGCTGTCGACGACCACGACGAGAGCGAGGCGGTCGACGACCACGACGACAGCGAGGCTGTCGACGACGACAGCGAGGCGGTCGACGACGTTGACGACAGCGAGGCGGTCGACGACGACGACGACGGGGAGGCGATCGATGAAGACGACGACGACAGCGAGGCGGTCGACGACGACGACGACAGCGAGGCGGTCGACGACGACGACGACGGGGAGGCGGTCGACGACGACGACGACGACAGCGAGGCGGTCTACGACGACGACGACAGCGAGGCGGTCGACGACGACGACGACGACGACAGCGAGGCGGTCGACGACGACGACGACAGCGAGGCGGTCGACGACGACGACGACGACACGGAGGCGGTCGACGACGACGACGACAGGGAGGCGGTCGACGACGACGACGACATGGAGGCGATCGACGACGATGACGACAGCGAGGCGGTCGATGATGACGACGAGAGGGAGGCGGTCGACGACGACGACGACGACAGCGAGGCGGTCGACGACGACGACGAGAGGGAGGCGGTCGACGACAACGACGACACGGAGGCTGTCGACGAGCACGACGACAGGGAGGCGGTCGACGACGACGACGACAGCGAGGCGGTCGACGACGACAGCGAGGCGGTCGACGACGACGACGACAGCGAGGCGGTCGACGACGACGACGACAGCGAGGCGGTCGGCGACGAAGACGACACGGAGGCTGTCGATGACCACGACGACAGGGAGGCGGTCGACGACGACGACGACAGCGAGGCGATCGACGACGACGACGACGACAGCGAGGCGGTCGACGACGACGACAGCGAGGCGGTCGACGACGACGACGAGAGGGAGGCGGTCGACGACGACGACGAGAGGGAGGCGGTCGACGACGACGACGACACAGAGGCTGTCGACGACGACGACGAGAGGGAGGCGGTCGACGACGACGACGACACAGAGGCTGTCGACGACCACGACGACAGCGAGGCGGTCGACGACCACGACGACAGCGAGGCGGTCGACGACGACAGCGAGGCGGTCGACGACGACGACGACAGCGAGGCGGTCGACGACGACGACGACGGGGAGGCGATCGATGACGACGACGACGACAGCGAGGCGGTCGACGACGACGACGACAGCGAGGCGGTCGACGACGACGACGACAGGGAGGCGGTCGACGACGACGACGACAGCGAGGCGGTCGACGACGACGACGAGAGGGAGACGGTCGACGACGACGACGACGGCGAGGCGGTCGCCGACGACGACGACGGGGAGGCGGTCGACGACGACGACGACGGGGAGGCGATCGACGACGACGACGACGACAGCGAGGCGGTTGACGACGACGATGACAGCGAGGCGGTCGGCGACGACGACGATAGCGAGGCGGTCGACGACGACGACGACGGGGAGGCGATCGACGACGACGACGACAGGGAGGCGGTCCACGACGACGGGGAGGCGATCGAAGACGACGACAGCGAGGCGGTCGACTACGACGACGACAGCGAGGCGGTCGTCGACGACGACGACACGGAGGCTGTCGACGACCAGAACGACAGGGAGGCGGACGACGACGACGACGACAGGGAGGCGGTCGACGACGACGACGACAGCGAGGCAGTCGACGACGACGGCAGCGAGTCGGTCGACGACGACGACGAGAGGGAGGCGGTCGACGACGACGACGACGAGAGGGAGGCGGTCGAAGACGACGACGAGAGGGAGGCGGTCGACGACGACGACGACAGGGAGGCGGTCGACGACGACGACAGCGAGGCGGTCAACGACGACGACGACGACAGCGAGACCGTCGACGACGACGACGACGACAGCGAGGCGGTCGACGACGACGACGACAGCGAGGCGGTCAACGACGACGACGACGACAGCGAGGCGGTCGACGACGACGACGACGACGGGGAGGCGATCGACAACGACGGGGAGGCGATCGACGACGTCGACGACAACAGCGAGGCGGTCGACGACGACGATGACGGCGAGGCGGTCGGCGACGACGACGACAGCGAGGCGGTCGACGACGACGACGACGGGGAGGCGATCGACGACGTGACGACGACAGCGAGGCGGTCGTCGACGACGACGACGGGGAGGCGATCAACGACGACGACGACGACAGCGAGGCGGTCGACGACGACGACGACACGGAGGCGGTCGACGACGACGACGACAGGGAGGCGGTCGACGACGACGACGACATGGAGGCGATCGACGACGACGTCGACAGCGAGGCGGTCGATGATGACGACGAGAGGGAGGCGGTCGACGACGACGACGACGACAGCGCGGCGGTCGACGACGACGACAGCGAGGCGGTCGACGACGACGACAGCGAGGCGGTCGACGACGACGACGACAGCGACCCGGTCGACGACGACAGCGAGGCATTCGACGACGACGACGACAGCGAGGCGTTCGTCGACGACAGCGAGGCATTCGACGACGACGACGACAGCGAGGCGGTCGACGACGACGAAGACGGGGAGGCGATCGATGACGACGACGACGGGGAGGCGATCGATGACGACGACGACGACAGCGAGGCGGTCGACGACGACGACGACAGCGAGGCGGTCGACGACGACGACGACACGGAGGCGGTCGACGCCGACGACGACAGGGAGGTGGTCGACGACGACGACGACGACATGGAGGCGATCGACGACGACGACGACAGCGAGGCGGTCGATGATGACGACGAGAGGGAGGCGGTCGACGACGACGACGACGACAGCGAGGCGGTCGACGACGACGACAGCGCGGCTGTCGACGACGACGACAGCGAGGCGGTCGACGACGACGACGACAGCGAGCCGGTCGACGACGACAACAGCGAGGCATTCGACGACGATGACAACAGCGAGGCGTTCGACGACGACGACGACGACAGCGAGGCGGTCGATGACGACGACGACGACAGCGAGGCGGTCGACGACGACAGCGAGTCGGTCGACGACGACGACGAGAGTGAGGCGGTCGACGACGACGACGACAGCGAGGCGGTCGACGACGACGAGAGGGAGGCGGTCGACGACGACGACGACAGCGAGGCGGTCGACGACGACGACGACAGCGAGGCGGTCGACGACGACGACGACAGCGAGGCGGTCGACGACGACGACGACAGCGAGGCGGTCGGCGACGACGACGACACGGAGGCTGTCGATGACCACGACGACAGGGAGGCGGTCGACGACGACGACGACAGCGAGGCGGTCGACGACGACGACGACGACAGCGAGGCGGTCGACGACGACGACAGCGAGGCGGTCGACGACGACGACGAGAGGGAGGCGGTCGACGACGACGACGACACAGAGGCTGTCGACGACCACGACGAGAGCGAGGCGGTCGACGACCACGACGACAGCGAGGCGGTCGACGACGACAGCGAGGCGGTCGACGACGTTGACGACAGCGAGGCGGTCGACGACGACGACGACGGGGAGGCGATCGATGACGACGACGACGACAGCGAGGCGGTCGACGACGACGATGACAGCGAGGCGGTCGACGACGACGACGACAGCGAGGCGGTCGACGACGACGACGACGGGGAGGCGGTCGACGACGACGACGACGACAGCGAGGCGGTCTACGACGACGACGACAGCGAGGCGGTCGACGACGACGACGACGACGACAGCGAGGCGGTCGACGACGACGACGACAGCGAGGCGGTCGACGACGACGACGACACGGAGGCCGTCGACGACGACGACGACAGGGAGGCGGTCGACGACGACGACGACATGGAGGCGATCGACGACGATGACGACAGCGAGGCGGTCGATGATGACGACGAGAGGGAGGCGGTCGACGACGACGACGACGACGGCGAGGCGGTCGACGACGACGACGAGAGGGAGGCGGTCGACGACGACGACGACACGGAGGCTGTCGACGAGCACGACGACAGGGAGGCGGTCGACGACGACGACGACAGCGAGGCGGTCGACGACGACAGCGAGACGGTCGACGACGACAACGACAGCGAGGCGGTCGGCGACGACGACGACACGGAGGCTGTCGATGACCACGACGACAGGGAGGCGGTCAACGACGACGACGACAGCGAGGCGGTCGACGACGACGACAGCGAGGCGGTCGACGACGACGACGACGAGAGGGAGGCGGTCGACGACGACGACGAGAGGGAGGCGGTCGACGACGACGACGACACAGAGGCTGTCGACGACGACGACGAGAGGGAGGCGGTCGACGACGACGACGACAGCGAGGCTGTCGACGACCACGACGACAGCGAGGCGGTCGACGACCACGACGACAGCGAGGCGGTCGACGACGACAGCGAGACGGTCGACGACGACGACGACAGCGAGGCGGTCGACGACGACGACGACGGGGAGGCGATCGATGACGACGACGACGACAGCGAGGCGGTCGACGACGACGACGACAGCGAGGCGGTCGACGACGACGACGACAGCGAGGCGGTCGACGACGACGACGACAGCGAGGCGGTCGACGACGATGACAGCGAGTCGGTCGACGACGACGACGAGAGGGAGACGGTCGACGACGACGACGAGAGGGAGGCGGTCGATGACAACGTCGAGAGGGAGGCGGTCGACGACGACGACGAGAGGGAGGCGGTCGACGACCACGACGACACGGAGGCTGTCGACAACCACGACGACAGGGAGGCGGTCGACGACGACGACAGCGAGGCGGTCGACGACGACAGCGAGGTGGTCGACGACGACGACGAAAGCGAGGCAGTCGGCGACGACGACGACACGGAGGCTGTCGACGACCACGACGACAGGGAGGCGGACGACGACGACGACGACAGGGAGGCGATCGACGACGACGACGACGACAGCGAGGCGGTCGACGACGACGACGACAGCGAGGCGGTCGACGACGACGGGGAGGCGATCGACGACATCGACGACGACGGCGAGGCGTTCGACGACGACGACGACGGCGAGGCGGTCGACGACGACGACAGCGAGGCGGTCGACGACGACGACAGCGAGGCGGTCGACGACGACGACAGCGAGGCGGTCGACGACGACAACGACGACAGCGAGGCGGTCGACGACGACGACGACAGCGAGGCGGTCGCCGACGACGACGACGGGGAGGCAGTCGACGACGACGACGACGGGGAGGCGATCGACGACGACGACGACGACAGCGAGGCGGTCGACGACGACGATGACAGCGAGGCGGTCGGCGACGACGACGACAGCGAGGCGGTCGACAACGACGACGACGGGGAGGCGGTCGACGACGACGACGACGACAGCGAGGCGGTCTACGACGACGACGACAGCGAGGCGGTCGACGACGACGACGACACGGAGGCTGTCGATGACGACGACGACAGGGAGGCGTTCGACGACGACGACGACAGCGAGGCGGTCGACGACGACAACAGCGAGGCGGTCGACGACGACGACGACGGGGAGGCGGTCGACGACAACGACGACAGCGAGGCGGTCGACGACGACGACAGCGAGGCGATCGACGACGACGACGACACCGAGGCGGTCGACGACGACGACGAGAGGGATGCGGTCGATGACGACGACGACAGCGAGGCGGTCGACGACGAAGACGACAGCGAGTCAGTCGACGACGACGACGGGGAGGCGGTCGACGACGACGACGACAGGGAGGCGATCGACGACGACAGGGAGGCGATCGACCACGATGACAGCGAGGCGGTCGACGACGACGACGACACCGAGGCAGTCGACGACGATGACGAGAGGGAGGCGGTCGACGACGACGAGGACAGCGAGGCGGTCGACGACGAAGACGACAGCGAGGCGGTCGACGACGACGACAGGGAGGCGGTCGACGACGACGACGACAGGGAGGCGGTCGACGACGACGACAGGGAGGCGGTCGACGACGGCGACAGCGAGGCGGTCGACGACGACGGGTAGGCGGTCGCCGACGACGTCGACGGGGAGGCGGTCGACGACGACGACGGCGAGGCAGTCGTCGACGACGACGGCGAGGCGTGTCGACGACGACGGCGAGGCGGTCGACGACGACGGCGAGGCAGTCGACGACGACGACAGCGAGGCCGTCGACGACGATGACGACAGCGAGGCGGTCGACGTCGACGACAGGGAGGCGGTCGACGACGACGACGACAGGGAGGCGGTCGACGACAACGACGACATGGAGGCGGTAGACGACGACAACGACAGCGAGGCGGTTGACGACGACGACGACGGGGAGGCGGTCGATGACAACGACGATGCGGAGATGAACGACGACGACGACAGCGAGGCGGTCGACGACGACGACGACGACGGGGAGGCGATCGACGACGACGGGGAGGCGATCGACGACGACGACGACGACAGCGAGGCGGTCGACGACGACGATGACGGCGAGGCGGTCGGCGACGACGACGACAGCGAGGCGGTCGACGACGACGACGACGGGGAGGCGATCGACGACGTGACGACGACAGCGAGGCGGTCGTCGACGACGACGACGGGGAGGCGATCAACGACGACGACGACGACAGCGAGGCGGTCGACGACGACGACGACATGGAGGCGATCGACGACGACGTCGACAGCGAGGCGGTCGATGATGACGACGAGAGGGAGGCGGTCGACGACGACGACGACGACAGCGCGGCGGTCGACGACGACGACAGCGAGGCGGTCGACGACGACGACAGCGAGGCGGTCGACGACGACGAAGACAGCGAGCCGGTGGACGACGACAGCGAGGCATTCGACGACGACGACGACAGCGAGGCGTTCGTCGACGACAGCGAGGCATTCGACGACGACGACGACAGCGAGGCGGTCGACGACGACGACGACAGCGAGGCGGTCGACGACGACGAAGACGGGGAGGCGATCGACGACGACGACGACAGCGAGGCGGTCGACGACGACGACAGCGAGGCGATCGACGACGACGACGACACCGAGGCGGTCGACGACGACGACGAGAGGGATGCGGTCGATGACGACGACGACAGCGAGGCGGTCGACGACGAAGACGACAGCGAGTCAGTCGACGACGACGACGGGGAGGCGGTCGACGACGACGACGACAGGGAGGCGATCGACGACGACAGGGAGGCGATCGACCACGATGACAGCGAGGCGGTCGAGGACGACGACGACGACACCGAGGCGGTCGACGACGACGACGAGAGGGAGGCGGTCGACGACGACGAGGACAGCGAGGCGGTCGACGACGACAGCGAGGCGGTCGACGACGACGACGACAGCGAGGCGGTCGACGACGACGACGACAGCGAGGCGGTCGTCGACGACGACGACAGCGAGGCGGTCGACGACGACGACGACAGCGAGGCGGTCGGCGACGACGACGACACGGAGGCTGTCGATGACCACGACGACAGGGAGGCGGTCGACGACGACGACGACAGCGAGGCGATCGACGACGACGACGACGACAGCGAGGCGGTCGACGACGACGACAGCGAGGCGGTCGACGACGACGACGAGAGGGAGGCGGTCGACGACGACGACGACAGGGAGGCGGTCGACGACGACGACGACACAGAGGCTGTCGACGACCACGACGAGAGCGAGGCGGTCGACGACCACGACGACAGCGAGGCTGTCGACGACGACAGCGAGGCGGTCGACGACGTTGACGACAGCGAGGCGGTCGACGACGACGACGACGGGGAGGCGATCGATGAAGACGACGACGACAGCGAGGCGGTCGACGACGACGACGACAGCGAGGCGGTCGACGACGACGACGACGGGGAGGCGGTCGACGACGACGACGACGACAGCGAGGCGGTCTACGACGACGACGACAGCGAGGCGGTCGACGACGACGACGACGACGACAGCGAGGCGGTCGACGACGACGACGACAGCGAGGCGGTCGACGACGACGACGACGACACGGAGGCGGTCGACGACGACGACGACAGGGAGGCGGTCGACGACGACGACGACATGGAGGCGATCGACGACGATGACGACAGCGAGGCGGTCGATGATGACGACGAGAGGGAGGCGGTCGACGACGACGACGACGACAGCGAGGCGGTCGACGACGACGACGAGAGGGAGGCGGTCGACGACAACGACGACACGGAGGCTGTCGACGAGCACGACGACAGGGAGGCGGTCGACGACGACGACGACAGCGAGGCGGTCGACGACGACAGCGAGGCGGTCGACGACGACGACGACAGCGAGGCGGTCGACGACGACGACGACAGCGAGGCGGTCGGCGACGAAGACGACACGGAGGCTGTCGATGACCACGACGACAGGGAGGCGGTCGACGACGACGACGACAGCGAGGCGATCGACGACGACGACGACGACAGCGAGGCGGTCGACGACGACGACAGCGAGGCGGTCGACGACGACGACGAGAGGGAGGCGGTCGACGACGACGACGAGAGGGAGGCGGTCGACGACGACGACGACACAGAGGCTGTCGACGACGACGACGAGAGGGAGGCGGTCGACGACGACGACGACACAGAGGCTGTCGACGACCACGACGACAGCGAGGCGGTCGACGACCACGACGACAGCGAGGCGGTCGACGACGACAGCGAGGCGGTCGACGACGACGACGACAGCGAGGCGGTCGACGACGACGACGACGGGGAGGCGATCGATGACGACGACGACGACAGCGAGGCGGTCGACGACGACGACGACAGCGAGGCGGTCGACGACGACGACGACAGGGAGGCGGTCGACGACGACGACGACAGCGAGGCGGTCGACGACGACGACGAGAGGGAGACGGTCGACGACGACGACGACGGCGAGGCGGTCGCCGACGACGACGACGGGGAGGCGGTCGACGACGACGACGACGGGGAGGCGATCGACGACGACGACGACGACAGCGAGGCGGTTGACGACGACGATGACAGCGAGGCGGTCGGCGACGACGACGATAGCGAGGCGGTCGACGACGACGACGACGGGGAGGCGATCGACGACGACGACGACAGGGAGGCGGTCCACGACGACGGGGAGGCGATCGAAGACGACGACAGCGAGGCGGTCGACTACGACGACGACAGCGAGGCGGTCGTCGACGACGACGACACGGAGGCTGTCGACGACCAGAACGACAGGGAGGCGGACGACGACGACGACGACAGGGAGGCGGTCGACGACGACGACGACAGCGAGGCAGTCGACGACGACGGCAGCGAGTCGGTCGACGACGACGACGAGAGGGAGGCGGTCGACGACGACGACGACGAGAGGGAGGCGGTCGAAGACGACGACGAGAGGGAGGCGGTCGACGACGACGACGACAGGGAGGCGGTCGACGACGACGACAGCGAGGCGGTCAACGACGACGACGACGACAGCGAGACCGTCGACGACGACGACGACGACAGCGAGGCGGTCGACGACGACGACGACAGCGAGGCGGTCAACGACGACGACGACGACAGCGAGGCGGTCGACGACGACGACGACGACGGGGAGGCGATCGACAACGACGGGGAGGCGATCGACGACGTCGACGACAACAGCGAGGCGGTCGACGACGACGATGACGGCGAGGCGGTCGGCGACGACGACGACAGCGAGGCGGTCGACGACGACGACGACGGGGAGGCGATCGACGACGTGACGACGACAGCGAGGCGGTCGTCGACGACGACGACGGGGAGGCGATCAACGACGACGACGACGACAGCGAGGCGGTCGACGACGACGACGACACGGAGGCGGTCGACGACGACGACGACAGGGAGGCGGTCGACGACGACGACGACATGGAGGCGATCGACGACGACGTCGACAGCGAGGCGGTCGATGATGACGACGAGAGGGAGGCGGTCGACGACGACGACGACGACAGCGCGGCGGTCGACGACGACGACAGCGAGGCGGTCGACGACGACGACAGCGAGGCGGTCGACGACGACGACGACAGCGACCCGGTCGACGACGACAGCGAGGCATTCGACGACGACGACGACAGCGAGGCGTTCGTCGACGACAGCGAGGCATTCGACGACGACGACGACAGCGAGGCGGTCGACGACGACGAAGACGGGGAGGCGATCGATGACGACGACGACGGGGAGGCGATCGATGACGACGACGACGACAGCGAGGCGGTCGACGACGACGACGACAGCGAGGCGGTCGACGACGACGACGACACGGAGGCGGTCGACGCCGACGACGACAGGGAGGTGGTCGACGACGACGACGACGACATGGAGGCGATCGACGACGACGACGACAGCGAGGCGGTCGATGATGACGACGAGAGGGAGGCGGTCGACGACGACGACGACGACAGCGAGGCGGTCGACGACGACGACAGCGCGGCTGTCGACGACGACGACAGCGAGGCGGTCGACGACGACGACGACAGCGAGCCGGTCGACGACGACAACAGCGAGGCATTCGACGACGATGACAACAGCGAGGCGTTCGACGACGACGACGACGACAGCGAGGCGGTCGATGACGACGACGACGACAGCGAGGCGGTCGACGACGACAGCGAGTCGGTCGACGACGACGACGAGAGTGAGGCGGTCGACGACGACGACGACAGCGAGGCGGTCGACGACGACGAGAGGGAGGCGGTCGACGACGACGACGACAGCGAGGCGGTCGACGACGACGACGACAGCGAGGCGGTCGACGACGACGACGACAGCGAGGCGGTCGACGACGACGACGACAGCGAGGCGGTCGGCGACGACGACGACACGGAGGCTGTCGATGACCACGACGACAGGGAGGCGGTCGACGACGACGACGACAGCGAGGCGGTCGACGACGACGACGACGACAGCGAGGCGGTCGACGACGACGACAGCGAGGCGGTCGACGACGACGACGAGAGGGAGGCGGTCGACGACGACGACGACACAGAGGCTGTCGACGACCACGACGAGAGCGAGGCGGTCGACGACCACGACGACAGCGAGGCGGTCGACGACGACAGCGAGGCGGTCGACGACGTTGACGACAGCGAGGCGGTCGACGACGACGACGACGGGGAGGCGATCGATGACGACGACGACGACAGCGAGGCGGTCGACGACGACGATGACAGCGAGGCGGTCGACGACGACGACGACAGCGAGGCGGTCGACGACGACGACGACGGGGAGGCGGTCGACGACGACGACGACGACAGCGAGGCGGTCTACGACGACGACGACAGCGAGGCGGTCGACGACGACGACGACGACGACAGCGAGGCGGTCGACGACGACGACGACAGCGAGGCGGTCGACGACGACGACGACACGGAGGCCGTCGACGACGACGACGACAGGGAGGCGGTCGACGACGACGACGACATGGAGGCGATCGACGACGATGACGACAGCGAGGCGGTCGATGATGACGACGAGAGGGAGGCGGTCGACGACGACGACGACGACGGCGAGGCGGTCGACGACGACGACGAGAGGGAGGCGGTCGACGACGACGACGACACGGAGGCTGTCGACGAGCACGACGACAGGGAGGCGGTCGACGACGACGACGACAGCGAGGCGGTCGACGACGACAGCGAGACGGTCGACGACGACAACGACAGCGAGGCGGTCGGCGACGACGACGACACGGAGGCTGTCGATGACCACGACGACAGGGAGGCGGTCAACGACGACGACGACAGCGAGGCGGTCGACGACGACGACAGCGAGGCGGTCGACGACGACGACGACGAGAGGGAGGCGGTCGACGACGACGACGAGAGGGAGGCGGTCGACGACGACGACGACACAGAGGCTGTCGACGACGACGACGAGAGGGAGGCGGTCGACGACGACGACGACAGCGAGGCTGTCGACGACCACGACGACAGCGAGGCGGTCGACGACCACGACGACAGCGAGGCGGTCGACGACGACAGCGAGACGGTCGACGACGACGACGACAGCGAGGCGGTCGACGACGACGACGACGGGGAGGCGATCGATGACGACGACGACGACAGCGAGGCGGTCGACGACGACGACGACAGCGAGGCGGTCGACGACGACGACGACAGCGAGGCGGTCGACGACGACGACGACAGCGAGGCGGTCGACGACGATGACAGCGAGTCGGTCGACGACGACGACGAGAGGGAGACGGTCGACGACGACGACGAGAGGGAGGCGGTCGATGACAACGTCGAGAGGGAGGCGGTCGACGACGACGACGAGAGGGAGGCGGTCGACGACCACGACGACACGGAGGCTGTCGACAACCACGACGACAGGGAGGCGGTCGACGACGACGACAGCGAGGCGGTCGACGACGACAGCGAGGTGGTCGACGACGACGACGAAAGCGAGGCAGTCGGCGACGACGACGACACGGAGGCTGTCGACGACCACGACGACAGGGAGGCGGACGACGACGACGACGACAGGGAGGCGATCGACGACGACGACGACGACAGCGAGGCGGTCGACGACGACGACGACAGCGAGGCGGTCGACGACGACGGGGAGGCGATCGACGACATCGACGACGACGGCGAGGCGTTCGACGACGACGACGACGGCGAGGCGGTCGACGACGACGACAGCGAGGCGGTCGACGACGACGACAGCGAGGCGGTCGACGACGACGACAGCGAGGCGGTCGACGACGACAACGACGACAGCGAGGCGGTCGACGACGACGACGACAGCGAGGCGGTCGCCGACGACGACGACGGGGAGGCAGTCGACGACGACGACGACGGGGAGGCGATCGACGACGACGACGACGACAGCGAGGCGGTCGACGACGACGATGACAGCGAGGCGGTCGGCGACGACGACGACAGCGAGGCGGTCGACAACGACGACGACGGGGAGGCGGTCGACGACGACGACGACGACAGCGAGGCGGTCTACGACGACGACGACAGCGAGGCGGTCGACGACGACGACGACACGGAGGCTGTCGATGACGACGACGACAGGGAGGCGTTCGACGACGACGACGACAGCGAGGCGGTCGACGACGACAACAGCGAGGCGGTCGACGACGACGACGACGGGGAGGCGGTCGACGACAACGACGACAGCGAGGCGGTCGACGACGACGACAGCGAGGCGATCGACGACGACGACGACACCGAGGCGGTCGACGACGACGACGAGAGGGATGCGGTCGATGACGACGACGACAGCGAGGCGGTCGACGACGAAGACGACAGCGAGTCAGTCGACGACGACGACGGGGAGGCGGTCGACGACGACGACGACAGGGAGGCGATCGACGACGACAGGGAGGCGATCGACCACGATGACAGCGAGGCGGTCGACGACGACGACGACACCGAGGCAGTCGACGACGATGACGAGAGGGAGGCGGTCGACGACGACGAGGACAGCGAGGCGGTCGACGACGAAGACGACAGCGAGGCGGTCGACGACGACGACAGGGAGGCGGTCGACGACGACGACGACAGGGAGGCGGTCGACGACGACGACAGGGAGGCGGTCGACGACGGCGACAGCGAGGCGGTCGACGACGACGGGTAGGCGGTCGCCGACGACGTCGACGGGGAGGCGGTCGACGACGACGACGGCGAGGCAGTCGTCGACGACGACGGCGAGGCGTGTCGACGACGACGGCGAGGCGGTCGACGACGACGGCGAGGCAGTCGACGACGACGACAGCGAGGCCGTCGACGACGATGACGACAGCGAGGCGGTCGACGTCGACGACAGGGAGGCGGTCGACGACGACGACGACAGGGAGGCGGTCGACGACAACGACGACATGGAGGCGGTAGACGACGACAACGACAGCGAGGCGGTTGACGACGACGACGACGGGGAGGCGGTCGATGACAACGACGATGCGGAGATGAACGACGACGACGACAGCGAGGCGGTCGACGACGACGACGACGACGGGGAGGCGATCGACGACGACGGGGAGGCGATCGACGACGACGACGACGACAGCGAGGCGGTCGACGACGACGATGACGGCGAGGCGGTCGGCGACGACGACGACAGCGAGGCGGTCGACGACGACGACGACGGGGAGGCGATCGACGACGTGACGACGACAGCGAGGCGGTCGTCGACGACGACGACGGGGAGGCGATCAACGACGACGACGACGACAGCGAGGCGGTCGACGACGACGACGACATGGAGGCGATCGACGACGACGTCGACAGCGAGGCGGTCGATGATGACGACGAGAGGGAGGCGGTCGACGACGACGACGACGACAGCGCGGCGGTCGACGACGACGACAGCGAGGCGGTCGACGACGACGACAGCGAGGCGGTCGACGACGACGAAGACAGCGAGCCGGTGGACGACGACAGCGAGGCATTCGACGACGACGACGACAGCGAGGCGTTCGTCGACGACAGCGAGGCATTCGACGACGACGACGACAGCGAGGCGGTCGACGACGACGACGACAGCGAGGCGGTCGACGACGACGAAGACGGGGAGGCGATCGACGACGACGACGACAGCGAGGCGGTCGACGACGACGACAGCGAGGCGATCGACGACGACGACGACACCGAGGCGGTCGACGACGACGACGAGAGGGATGCGGTCGATGACGACGACGACAGCGAGGCGGTCGACGACGAAGACGACAGCGAGTCAGTCGACGACGACGACGGGGAGGCGGTCGACGACGACGACGACAGGGAGGCGATCGACGACGACAGGGAGGCGATCGACCACGATGACAGCGAGGCGGTCGAGGACGACGACGACGACACCGAGGCGGTCGACGACGACGACGAGAGGGAGGCGGTCGACGACGACGAGGACAGCGAGGCGGTCGACGACGAAGACGACAGCGAGGCGGTCGACGACGACGACAGCGAGGCGGTCGACGACGACGACGACAGGGAGGCGGTCGACGACGACGACGACAGGGAGGCGGTCGACGACGACGACGACAGGGAGGCGGTCGACGACGACGACAGGGAGGCGGTCGACGACAACGACGACAGGGAGGCGGTCGACGACGACGACGGGGAGGCGGTCGACGACGACGACAGCGAGGCGGTCGACGACGACAGCGAGGCGGTCGACGATGACGACGACAGGGAGGCGGTCGACGACGATGACGACAGCGAGGCGGTCGACGACGACGACAGCGAGGCGGTCGACGACGACGGGTAGGCGGTCGCTGACGACGACGACGGGGAGGCGGTCGACGACGATGACGACGACAGCGAGGCGGTCGACGACGACGACGACGACAGCGAGCCGGTCGGCGCCGACAACGATGACAGCGAGGCGGTCGACGACGACGACGAGAGGGAGGCGGTCGACGACGACGACGAGAGGGAGGCGGTCGACGACGACGACGACAGGGAGGCGGTCGACGATGACGACAGCGAGGCGGTCGACGACGACGGGTAGGCGGTCGCCGACGACGTCGACGGGGAGGCGGTCTACGACGACGACGGCGAGGCAGTCGTCGACGACGACGGCGAGGCGTGTCGACTACGACGGCGAGGCGGTCGACGACGACGGCGAGGCAGTCGACGACGACGACAGCGAGGCCGTCGACGACGATGACGACAGCGAGGCGGTCGACGTCGACGACAGGGAGGCGGTCGACGACGACGACGACAGGGAGGCGGTCGACGACGACAACGACAGCGAGGCGGTCGACGACGAAGACGACAGCGAGGCGGTTGACGACGACGACGACGGGGAGGCGATCGACGACGATGACGACAGCGAGGCGGTCGATGATGACGACGAGAGGGAGGCGGTCGACGACGACGGCGACGACAGCGAGGCGGTCGACGACGACGACGAGAGGGAGGCGGTCGACGACAACGACGAGAGGGAGGCGGTCGACGACGACGACGACACGGAGGCTGTCGACGACCACGACGACAGGGAGGCCGTCGACGACTACGACGACAGCGAGGCGGTCGACGACGACGACGACAGCGAGGCGGTCGACGACGACGACAGCGAGGCGGTCGACGACGACGGGTAGGCGGTCGCCGACGACGACGACGGGGAGGCGGTCGACGACGACGACAGCGAGGCGGTCGACGACGACGATAGCGAGGCGTTCGACAACGACGACGACAGCGAGGAGGTCGACGACGACGACGACACGGAGGCTGTCGATGACCACGACGACAGGGAGGCGGTCGACGACGACGACGACAGGGAGGCGGTCGACGACGACGACGACAGCGAGGCGGTCGACGACGACAGCGAGGCGGTCGACGACGACGACGACAGCGAGGCGGTCGACGACGACGACGACAGCGAGGCGCTCGACGACGACGACGACAGCGAGGCGGTCGGCGACGACAACGACGACAGCGAGGCGGTCGACGACGACGACGACGGCGAGGCGGTCGCCGACGACGACGACGGGGAGGCGGTCGACGACGACGACGACGGGGAGGCGATCGACGACGACGACGACGACAGCGAGGCGGTCGACGACGACGATGACAGCGAGGCGGTCGGCGACGTCGACGACAGCGAGGAGGTCGACGACGACGACGACGGGGAGGCGATCGACGACGACGACGACGACAGCGAGGCGGTTGACGACGACGATGACAGCGAGGCGGTCGGCGACGACGACGATAGCGAGGCGGTCGACGACGACGACGACGGGGAGGCGATCGACGACGACGACGACAGGGAGGCGGTCGACGACGACGGGGAGGCGATCGAAGACGACGACAGCGAGGCGGTCGACTACGACGACGACAGCGAGGCGGTCGGCGACGACGACGACACGGAGGCTGTCGACGACCAGAACGACAGGGAGGCGGACGACGACGACGACGACAGGGAGGCGGTCGACGACGACGACGACAGCGAGGCGGTCGACGACGACGACAGCGAGTCGGTCGACGACGACGACGAGAGGGAGGCGGTCGACGACGACGACGACGAGAGGGAGGCGGTCGAAGACGACGACGAGAGGGAGGCGGTCGACGACGACGACGACAGGGAGGCGGTCGACGACGACGATGACACGGAGGCTGTCGACGACCACGACGACAGGGAGGCGGTCGACGACGACGACAGCGAGGCGGTCGACGACGACGACGACGACAGCGAGACCGTCGACGACGACGACGACGACAGCGAGGCGGTCGACGACGACGACGACAGCGAGGCGGTCAACGACGACGACGACGACAGCGAGGCGGTCGACGACGACGACGACGACGGGGAGGCGATCGACGACGACGGGGAGGCGATCGACGACGACGACGACGACAGCGAGGCGGTCGACGACAACGATGACGGCGAGGCGGTCGGCGACGACGACGACAGCGAGGCGGTCGACGACGACGACGACGGGGAGGCGATCGACGACGTGACGACGACAGCGAGGCGGTCGTCGACGACGACGACGGGGAGGCGATCAACGACGACGACGACGACAGCAAGGCGGTCGACGACGACGACGACACGGAGGCGGTCGACGACGACGACGACAGGGAGGCGGTCGACGACGACGACGACATGGAGGCGATCGACGACGACGTCGACAGCGAGGCGTTCGACGACGACGACGACGACAGCGAGGCGGTCGATGACGACGACGACGACAGCGAGGCGGTCGACGACGACAGCGAGTCGGTCGACGACGACAACGAGAGTGAGGCGGTCGACGACGACGACGAGAGGGAGGCGGTCGACGACGACGACGACACGGAGGCTGTCGACGAGCACGACGACAGGGAGGCGGTCGACGACGACGACGACAGCGAGGCGGTCGACGACGACGACGACAGCGAGGCGGTCGACGACGACGACGACAGCGAGGCGGTCGACGACGACGACGACAGCGAGGCGGTCGTCGACGACGACGACAGCGAGGCGGTCGACGACGACGACGACAGCGAGGCGGTCGGCGACGACGACGACACGGAGGCTGTCGATGACCACGACGACAGGGAGGCGGTCGACGACGACGACGACAGCGAGGCGATCGACGACGACGACAGCGAGGCGGTCGACGACGACGACAGCGAGGCGGTCGACGACGACGACGAGAGGGAGGCGGTCGACGACGACGACGACAGGGAGGCGGTCGACGACGACGACGACACAGAGGCTGTCGACGACCACGACGAGAGCGAGGCGGTCGACGACCACGACGACAGCGAGGCGGTCGACGACGACAGCGAGGCGGTCGACGACGTTGACGACAGCGAGGCGGTCGACGACGACGACGACGGGGAGGCGATCGATGACGACGACGACGACAGCGAGGCGGTCGACGACGACGACGACAGCGAGGCGGTCGACGACGACGACGACAGCGAGGCGGTCGACGACGACGACGACGGGGAGGCGGTCGACGACGACGACGACGACAGCGAGGCGGTCTACGACGACGACGACAGCGAGGCGGTCGACGACGACGACGACGACGACAGCGAGGCGGTCGACGACGACGACGACAGCGAGGCGGTCGACGACGACGACGACGACACGGAGGCGGTCGACGACGACGACGACAGGGAGGCGGTCGACGACGACGACGACATGGAGGCGATCGACGACGATGACGACAGCGAGGCGGTCGATGATGACGACGAGAGGGAGGCGGTCGACGACGACGACGACGACAGCGAGGCGGTCGACGACGACGACGAGAGGGAGGCGGTCGACGACAACGACGACACGGAGGCTGTCGACGAGCACGACGACAGGGAGGCGGTCGACGACGACGACGACAGCGAGGCGGTCGACGACGACAGCGAGGCGGTCGACGACGACGACGACAGCGAGGCGGTCGACGACGACGACGACAGCGAGGCGGTCGGCGACGAAGACGACACGGAGGCTGTCGATGACCACGACGACAGGGAGGCGGTCGACGACGACGACGACAGCGAGGCGATCGACGACGACGACGACGACAGCGAGGCGGTCGACGACGACGACAGCGAGGCGGTCGACGACGACGACGAGAGGGAGGCGGTCGACGACGACGACGAGAGGGAGGCGGTCGACGACGACGACGACACAGAGGCTGTCGACGACGACGACGAGAGGGAGGCGGTCGACGACGACGACGACACAGAGGCTGTCGACGACCACGACGACAGCGAGGCGGTCGACGACCACGACGACAGCGAGGCGGTCGACGACGACAGCGAGGCGGTCGACGACGACGACGACAGCGAGGCGGTCGACGACGACGACGACGGGGAGGCGATCGATGACGACGACGACGACAGCGAGGCGGTCGACGACGACGACGACAGCGAGGCGGTCGACGACGACGACGACAGGGAGGCGGTCGACGACGACGACGACAGCGAGGCGGTCGTCGACGACGACGACGGGGAGGCGATCAACGACGACGACGACGACAGCGAGGCGGTCGACGACGACGACGACATGGAGGCGATCGACGACGACGTCGACAGCGAGGCGGTCGATGATGACGACGAGAGGGAGGCGGTCGACGACGACGACGACGACAGCGCGGCGGTCGACGACGACGACAGCGAGGCGGTCGACGACGACGACGACGACGGGGAGGCGATCGACGACGACGGGGAGGCGATCGACGACGACGACGACGACAGCGAGGCGGTCGACGACGACGATGACGGCGAGGCGGTCGGCGACGACGACGACAGCGAGGCGGTCG
This sequence comes from Strix aluco, assembly GCF_031877795.1. Lineage (NCBI taxonomy): Eukaryota > Metazoa > Chordata > Aves > Strigiformes > Strigidae > Strix > Strix aluco. The sequence goes on along the minus strand of NC_133931.1, from coordinate 172,935,325 downwards.
ACGACGACGACGACGGGGAGGCGATCGACGACGTGACGACGACAGCGAGGCGGTCGTCGACGACGACGACGGGGAGGCGATCAACGACGACGACGACGACAGCGAGGCGGTCGACGACGACGACGACATGGAGGCGATCGACGACGACGTCGACAGCGAGGCGGTCGATGATGACGACGAGAGGGAGGCGGTCGACGACGACGACGACGACAGCGCGGCGGTCGACGACGACGACAGCGAGGCGGTCGACGACGACGACAGCGAGGCGGTCGACGACGACGAAGACAGCGAGCCGGTGGACGACGACAGCGAGGCATTCGACGACGACGACGACAGCGAGGCGTTCGTCGACGACAGCGAGGCATTCGACGACGACGACGACAGCGAGGCGGTCGACGACGACGACGACAGCGAGGCGGTCGACGACGACGAAGACGGGGAGGCGATCGACGACGACGACGACAGCGAGGCGGTCGACGACGACGACAGCGAGGCGATCGACGACGACGACGACACCGAGGCGGTCGACGACGACGACGAGAGGGATGCGGTCGATGACGACGACGACAGCGAGGCGGTCGACGACGAAGACGACAGCGAGTCAGTCGACGACGACGACGGGGAGGCGGTCGACGACGACGACGACAGGGAGGCGATCGACGACGACAGGGAGGCGATCGACCACGATGACAGCGAGGCGGTCGAGGACGACGACGACGACACCGAGGCGGTCGACGACGACGACGAGAGGGAGGCGGTCGACGACGACGAGGACAGCGAGGCGGTCGACGACGAAGACGACAGCGAGGCGGTCGACGACGACGACAGCGAGGCGGTCGACGACGACGACGACAGGGAGGCGGTCGACGACGACGACGACAGGGAGGCGGTCGACGACGACGACGACAGGGAGGCGGTCGACGACGACGACAGGGAGGCGGTCGACGACAACGACGACAGGGAGGCGGTCGACGACGACGACGGGGAGGCGGTCGACGACGACGACAGCGAGGCGGTCGACGACGACAGCGAGGCGGTCGACGATGACGACGACAGGGAGGCGGTCGACGACGATGACGACAGCGAGGCGGTCGACGACGACGACAGCGAGGCGGTCGACGACGACGGGTAGGCGGTCGCTGACGACGACGACGGGGAGGCGGTCGACGACGATGACGACGACAGCGAGGCGGTCGACGACGACGACGACGACAGCGAGCCGGTCGGCGCCGACAACGATGACAGCGAGGCGGTCGACGACGACGACGAGAGGGAGGCGGTCGACGACGACGACGAGAGGGAGGCGGTCGACGACGACGACGACAGGGAGGCGGTCGACGATGACGACAGCGAGGCGGTCGACGACGACGGGTAGGCGGTCGCCGACGACGTCGACGGGGAGGCGGTCTACGACGACGACGGCGAGGCAGTCGTCGACGACGACGGCGAGGCGTGTCGACTACGACGGCGAGGCGGTCGACGACGACGGCGAGGCAGTCGACGACGACGACAGCGAGGCCGTCGACGACGATGACGACAGCGAGGCGGTCGACGTCGACGACAGGGAGGCGGTCGACGACGACGACGACAGGGAGGCGGTCGACGACGACAACGACAGCGAGGCGGTCGACGACGAAGACGACAGCGAGGCGGTTGACGACGACGACGACGGGGAGGCGATCGACGACGATGACGACAGCGAGGCGGTCGATGATGACGACGAGAGGGAGGCGGTCGACGACGACGGCGACGACAGCGAGGCGGTCGACGACGACGACGAGAGGGAGGCGGTCGACGACAACGACGAGAGGGAGGCGGTCGACGACGACGACGACACGGAGGCTGTCGACGACCACGACGACAGGGAGGCCGTCGACGACTACGACGACAGCGAGGCGGTCGACGACGACGACGACAGCGAGGCGGTCGACGACGACGACAGCGAGGCGGTCGACGACGACGGGTAGGCGGTCGCCGACGACGACGACGGGGAGGCGGTCGACGACGACGACAGCGAGGCGGTCGACGACGACGATAGCGAGGCGTTCGACAACGACGACGACAGCGAGGAGGTCGACGACGACGACGACACGGAGGCTGTCGATGACCACGACGACAGGGAGGCGGTCGACGACGACGACGACAGGGAGGCGGTCGACGACGACGACGACAGCGAGGCGGTCGACGACGACAGCGAGGCGGTCGACGACGACGACGACAGCGAGGCGGTCGACGACGACGACGACAGCGAGGCGCTCGACGACGACGACGACAGCGAGGCGGTCGGCGACGACAACGACGACAGCGAGGCGGTCGACGACGACGACGACGGCGAGGCGGTCGCCGACGACGACGACGGGGAGGCGGTCGACGACGACGACGACGGGGAGGCGATCGACGACGACGACGACGACAGCGAGGCGGTCGACGACGACGATGACAGCGAGGCGGTCGGCGACGTCGACGACAGCGAGGAGGTCGACGACGACGACGACGGGGAGGCGATCGACGACGACGACGACGACAGCGAGGCGGTTGACGACGACGATGACAGCGAGGCGGTCGGCGACGACGACGATAGCGAGGCGGTCGACGACGACGACGACGGGGAGGCGATCGACGACGACGACGACAGGGAGGCGGTCGACGACGACGGGGAGGCGATCGAAGACGACGACAGCGAGGCGGTCGACTACGACGACGACAGCGAGGCGGTCGGCGACGACGACGACACGGAGGCTGTCGACGACCAGAACGACAGGGAGGCGGACGACGACGACGACGACAGGGAGGCGGTCGACGACGACGACGACAGCGAGGCGGTCGACGACGACGACAGCGAGTCGGTCGACGACGACGACGAGAGGGAGGCGGTCGACGACGACGACGACGAGAGGGAGGCGGTCGAAGACGACGACGAGAGGGAGGCGGTCGACGACGACGACGACAGGGAGGCGGTCGACGACGACGATGACACGGAGGCTGTCGACGACCACGACGACAGGGAGGCGGTCGACGACGACGACAGCGAGGCGGTCGACGACGACGACGACGACAGCGAGACCGTCGACGACGACGACGACGACAGCGAGGCGGTCGACGACGACGACGACAGCGAGGCGGTCAACGACGACGACGACGACAGCGAGGCGGTCGACGACGACGACGACGACGGGGAGGCGATCGACGACGACGGGGAGGCGATCGACGACGACGACGACGACAGCGAGGCGGTCGACGACAACGATGACGGCGAGGCGGTCGGCGACGACGACGACAGCGAGGCGGTCGACGACGACGACGACGGGGAGGCGATCGACGACGTGACGACGACAGCGAGGCGGTCGTCGACGATGACGACGGGGAGGCGATCAACGACGACGACGACGACAGCGAGGCGGTCGACGACGACGACGACACGGAGGCGGTCGACGACGACGACGACAGGGAGGCGGTCGACGACGACGACGACATGGAGGCGATCGACGACGACGTCGACAGCGAGGCGTTCGACGACGACGACGACGACAGCGAGGCGGTCGATGACGACGACGACGACAGCGAGGCGGTCGACGACGACAGCGAGTCGGTCGACGACGACAACGAGAGTGAGGCGGTCGACGACGACGACGAGAGGGAGGCGGTCGACGACGACGACGACACGGAGGCTGTCGACGAGCACGACGACAGGGAGGCGGTCGACGACGACGACGACAGCGAGGCGGTCGACGACGACGACGACAGCGAGGCGGTCGACGACGACGACGACAGCGAGGCGGTCGACGACGACGACGACAGCGAGGCGGTCGTCGACGACGACGACAGCGAGGCGGTCGACGACGACGACGACAGCGAGGCGGTCGGCGACGACGACGACACGGAGGCTGTCGATGACCACGACGACAGGGAGGCGGTCGACGACGACGACGACAGCGAGGCGATCGACGACGACGACAGCGAGGCGGTCGACGACGACGACAGCGAGGCGGTCGACGACGACGACGAGAGGGAGGCGGTCGACGACGACGACGACAGGGAGGCGGTCGACGACGACGACGACACAGAGGCTGTCGACGACCACGACGAGAGCGAGGCGGTCGACGACCACGACGACAGCGAGGCGGTCGACGACGACAGCGAGGCGGTCGACGACGTTGACGACAGCGAGGCGGTCGACGACGACGACGACGGGGAGGCGATCGATGACGACGACGACGACAGCGAGGCGGTCGACGACGACGACGACAGCGAGGCGGTCGACGACGACGACGACAGCGAGGCGGTCGACGACGACGACGACGGGGAGGCGGTCGACGACGACGACGACGACAGCGAGGCGGTCTACGACGACGACGACAGCGAGGCGGTCGACGACGACGACGACGACGACAGCGAGGCGGTCGACGACGACGACGACAGCGAGGCGGTCGACGACGACGACGACGACACGGAGGCGGTCGACGACGACGACGACAGGGAGGCGGTCGACGACGACGACGACATGGAGGCGATCGACGACGATGACGACAGCGAGGCGGTCGATGATGACGACGAGAGGGAGGCGGTCGACGACGACGACGACGACAGCGAGGCGGTCGACGACGACGACGAGAGGGAGGCGGTCGACGACAACGACGACACGGAGGCTGTCGACGAGCACGACGACAGGGAGGCGGTCGACGACGACGACGACAGCGAGGCGGTCGACGACGACAGCGAGGCGGTCGACGACGACGACGACAGCGAGGCGGTCGACGACGACGACGACAGCGAGGCGGTCGGCGACGAAGACGACACGGAGGCTGTCGATGACCACGACGACAGGGAGGCGGTCGACGACGACGACGACAGCGAGGCGATCGACGACGACGACGACGACAGCGAGGCGGTCGACGACGACGACAGCGAGGCGGTCGACGACGACGACGAGAGGGAGGCGGTCGACGACGACGACGAGAGGGAGGCGGTCGACGACGACGACGACACAGAGGCTGTCGACGACGACGACGAGAGGGAGGCGGTCGACGACGACGACGACACAGAGGCTGTCGACGACCACGACGACAGCGAGGCGGTCGACGACCACGACGACAGCGAGGCGGTCGACGACGACAGCGAGGCGGTCGACGACGACGACGACAGCGAGGCGGTCGACGACGACGACGACGGGGAGGCGATCGATGACGACGACGACGACAGCGAGGCGGTCGACGACGACGACGACAGCGAGGCGGTCGACGACGACGACGACAGGGAGGCGGTCGACGACGACGACGACAGCGAGGCGGTCGACGACGACGACGAGAGGGAGACGGTCGACGACGACGACGAGAGGGAGGCGGTCGATGACAACGTCGAGAGGGAGGCGGTCGACGACGACGACGAGAGGGAGGCGGTCGACGACCACGACGACACGGAGGCTGTCGACAACTACGACGACAGGGAGGCGGTCGACGACGACGACAGCGAGGCGGTCGACGACGACAGCGAGGCGGTCGACGACGACGACGACAGCGAGGCGGTCGGCGACGACGACGACACGGAGGCTGTCGACGACCACGACGACAGGGAGGCGGATGACGACGACGACGACAGGGAGGCGATCGACGACGACGACGACGACAGCGAGGCGGTCGACGACGACGACGACGACAGCGAGGCGGTCGACGACGACGGGGAGGCGATCGACGACAACGACGACGACGGCGAGGCGTTCGACGACGACGACGACGGCGAGGCGGTCGACGACGACGATAGCGAGGCGGTCGACGACGACGACAGCGAGGCGGTCGACGACGACGACAGCGAGGCGGTTGACGACGACAACGACGACAGCGAGGCGGTCGACGACGACGACGACAGCGAGGCGGTCGCCGACGACGACGACGGGGAGGCAGTCGACGACGACGACGACGGGGAGACGATCGACGACGACGACGACGACAGCGAGGCGGTCGACGACGACGATGACAGCGAGGCGGTCGGCGACGACGACGACAGCGAGGCGGTCGACAACGACGACGACGGGGAGGCGGTCGACGACGACGACGACGACAGCGAGGCGGTCTACGACGACGACGACAGCGAGGCGGTCGACGACGACGACAGCGAGGCAGTCGACGACGACGACGACGGGGAGGCGGTCGACGACAACGACGACAGCGAGGCGGTCGACGACGACGACAGCGAGGCGATCGACGACGACGACGACACCGAGGCGGTCGACGACGACGACGAGAGGGATGCGGTCGATGACGACGACGACAGCGAGGCGGTCGACGACGAAGACGACAGCGAGTCAGTCGACGACGACGACGGGGAGGCGGTCGACGACGACGACGACAGGGAGGCGATCGACGACGACAGGGAGGCGATCGACCACGATGACAGCGAGGCGGTCGACGACGACGACGACACCGAGGCAGTCGACGACGACGACGAGAGGGAGGCGGTCGACGACGACGAGGACAGCGAGGCGGTCGACGACGAAGACGACAGCGAGGCGGTCGACGACGACGACAGGGAGGCGGTCGACGACGACGACGACAGGGAGGCGGTCGACGACGACGACAGCGAGGCGGTCGACGACAACGACGACAGGGAGGTGGTCGACGACGACGACAGCGAGGCGGTCGACGACGACGACAGCGAGGCGGTCGACGACGACGGGGAGGCGGTCGCCGACGACGTCGACCGGGAGGCGCTCGCCGACGACGACGACAGCGAGGCGGTCGACGACGACGACAGCGAGTCGGTCGACGACGACGACGAGAGGGAGGCGGTCGACGACGACGACGACGAGAGGGAGGCGGTCGAAGACGACGACGAGAGGGAGGCGGTCGACGACGACGACGACAGGGAGGCGGTCGACGACGACGATGACACGGAGGCTGTCGACGACCACGACGACAGGGAGGCGGTCGACGACGACGACAGCGAGGCGGTCGACGACGACGACGACGACAGCGAGACCGTCGACGACGACGACGACGACAGCGAGGCGGTCGACGACGACGACGACAGCGAGGCGGTCAACGACGACGACGACGACAGCGAGGCGGTCGACGACGACGACGACGACGGGGAGGCGATCGACGACGACGGGGAGGCGATCGACGACGACGACGACGACAGCGAGGCGGTCGACGACAACGATGACGGCGAGGCGGTCGGCGACGACGACGACAGCGAGGCGGTCGACGACGACGACGACGGGGAGGCGATCGACGACGTGACGACGACAGCGAGGCGGTCGTCGACGACGACGACGGGGAGGCGATCAACGACGACGACGACGACAGCAAGGCGGTCGACGACGACGACGACACGGAGGCGGTCGACGACGACGACGACAGGGAGGCGGTCGACGACGACGACGACATGGAGGCGATCGACGACGACGTCGACAGCGAGGCGTTCGACGACGACGACGACGACAGCGAGGCGGTCGATGACGACGACGACGACAGCGAGGCGGTCGACGACGACAGCGAGTCGGTCGACGACGACAACGAGAGTGAGGCGGTCGACGACGACGACGAGAGGGAGGCGGTCGACGACGACGACGACACGGAGGCTGTCGACGAGCACGACGACAGGGAGGCGGTCGACGACGACGACGACAGCGAGGCGGTCGACGACGACAGCGAGGCGGTCGACGACGACGACGACAGCGAGGCGGTCGTCGACGACGACGACAGCGAGGCGGTCGACGACGACGACGACAGCGAGGCGGTCGGCGACGACGACGACACGGAGGCTGTCGATGACCACGACGACAGGGAGGCGGTCGACGACGACGACGACAGCGAGGCGATCGACGACGACGACGACGACAGCGAGGCGGTCGACGACGACGACAGCGAGGCGGTCGACGACGACGACGAGAGGGAGGCGGTCGACGACGACGACGACAGGGAGGCGGTCGACGACGACGACGACACAGAGGCTTTCGACGACCACGACGAGAGCGAGGCGGTCGACGACCACGACGACAGCGAGGCGGTCGACGACGACAGCGAGGCGGTCGACGACGTTGACGACAGCGAGGCGGTCGACGACGACGACGACGGGGAGGCGATCGATGACGACGACGACGACAGCGAGGCGGTCGACGACGACGACGACAGCGAGGCGGTCGACGACGACGACGACAGCGAGGCGGTCGACGACGACGACGACGGGGAGGCGGTCGACGACGACGACGACGACAGCGAGGCGGTCTACGACGACGACGACAGCGAGGCGGTCGACGACGACGACGACGACGACAGCGAGGCGGTCGACGACGACGACGACAGCGAGGCGGTCGACGACGACGACGACGACACGGAGGCGGTCGACGACGACGACGACAGGGAGGCGGTCGACGACGACGACGACATGGAGGCGATCGACGACGATGACGACAGCGAGGCGGTCGATGATGACGACGAGAGGGAGGCGGTCGACGACGACGACGACGACAGCGAGGCGGTCGACGACGACGACGAGAGGGAGGCGGTCGACGACAACGACGACACGGAGGCTGTCGACGAGCACGACGACAGGGAGGCGGTCGACGACGACGACGACAGCGAGGCGGTCGACGACGACAGCGAGGCGATCGACGACGACGACGACAGCGAGGCGGTCGACGACGACAGCGAGGCGGTCGGCGACGAAGACGACACGGAGGCTGTCGATGACCACGACGACAGGGAGGCGGTCGACGACGACGACGACAGCGAGGCGATCGACGACGACGACGACGACAGCGAGGCGGTCGACGACGACGACAGCGAGGCGGTCGACGACGACGACGAGAGGGAGGCGGTCGACGACGACGACGAGAGGGAGGCGGTCGACGACGACGACGACACAGAGGCTGTCGACGACGACGACGAGAGGGAGGCGGTCGACGACGACGACGACACAGAGGCTGTCGACGACCACGACGACAGCGAGGCGGTCGACGACCACGACGACAGCGAGGCGGTCGACGACGACAGCGAGGCGGTCGACGACGACGACGACAGCGAGGCGGTCGACGACGACGACGACGGGGAGGCGATCGATGACGACGACGACGACAGCGAGGCGGTCGACGACGACGACGACAGCGAGGCGGTCGACGACGACGACGACAGGGAGGCGGTCAACGACGACGACGACAGCGAGGCGGTCGACGACGACGACGAGAGGGAGACGGTCGACGACGACGACGAGAGGGAGGCGGTCGATGACAACGTCGAGAGGGAGGCGGTCGACGACGACGACGAGAGGGAGGCGGTCGACGACCACGACGACACGGAGGCTGTCGACAACTACGACGACAGGGAGGCGGTCGACGACGACGACAGCGAGGCGGTCGACGACGACAGCGAGGCGGTCGACGACGACGACGACAGCGAGGCGGTCGGCGACGACGACGACACGGAGGCTGTCGACGACCACGACGACAGGGAGGCGGATGACGACGACGACGACAGGGAGGCGATCGACGACGACGACGACGACAGCGAGGCGGTCGACGACGACGACGACAGCGAGGCGGTCGACGACGACGACGACGACAGCGAGGCGGTCGACGACGACGGGGAGGCGATCGACGACAACGACGACGACGGCGAGGCGTTCGACGACGACGACGACGGCGAGGCGGTCGACGACGACGACAGCGAGGCGGTCGACGACGACGACAGCGAGGCGGTTGACGACGACAACGACGACAGCGAGGCGGTCGACGACGACGACGACAGCGAGGCGGTCGCCGACGACGACGACGGGGAGGCAGTCGACGACGACGACGACGGGGAGACGATCGACGACGACGACGACGACAGCGAGGCGGTCGACGACGACGATGACAGCGAGGCGGTCGGCGACGACGACGACAGCGAGGCGGTCGACAACGACGACGACGGGGAGGCGGTCGACGACGACGACGACGACAGCGAGGCGGTCTACGACGACGACGACAGCGAGGCGGTCGACGACGACGACAGCGAGGCAGTCGACGACGACGACGACGGGGAGGCGGTCGACGACAACGACGACAGCGAGGCGGTCGACGACGACGACAGCGAGGCGATCGACGACGACGACGACACCGAGGCGGTCGACGACGACGACGAGAGGGATGCGGTCGATGACGACGACGACAGCGAGGCGGTCGACGACGAAGACGACAGCGAGTCAGTCGACGACGACGACGGGGAGGCGGTCGACGACGACGACGACAGGGAGGCGATCGACGACGACAGGGAGGCGATCGACCACGATGACAGCGAGGCGGTCGACGACGACGACGACACCGAGGCAGTCGACGACGACGACGAGAGGGAGGCGGTCGACGACGACGAGGACAGCGAGGCGGTCGACGACGAAGACGACAGCGAGGCGGTCGACGACGACGACAGGGAGGCGGTCGACGACGACGACGACAGGGAGGCGGTCGACGACGACGACAGGGAGGCGGTCGACGACAACGACGACAGGGAGGTGGTCGACGACGACGACAGCGAGGCGGTCGACGACGACGACAGCGAGGCGGTCGACGACGACGGGGAGGCGGTCGCCGACGACGTCGACCGGGAGGCGGTCGCCGACGACGACGGGGAGGCGGTCGACTACGACGACGGGGAGGCGGTCGACGATGACGACGACAGAGAGGCGGTCGACGACGACGACGACAGCGAGGCGGTCGACGACGACGACAGCGAGGCGGTCGACGACGACGGGTAGGCGGTCGCTGACGACGACGACGGGGAGGCGGTCGACGACAATGACGACGACAGCGAGGCGGTCGACGACGACGACGACGACAGCGAGCCGGTCGGCGCCGACAACGATGACAGCGAGGCGGTCGACGACGACGACGAGAGGGAGGCGGTCGACGACGACGACGACAGGGAGGCGGTCGACGATGACGACAGCGAGGCGGTCGGCGACGAAGACGACAGCGAGGCGGTTGACGATGACAGCGAGGCAGTCAACGACGACGACGACAGGGAGGCGGTCGACGATGACGACGACAGGGAGACGGTCGACGACGACGACGACATGGAGGCTGTCGACGACGACGACGACAGGGAGGCGGTGGACGACGACGACAGGGAGGCGGTGGACGACGACGACAGCGAGGCGGTCGACGACGGCGACAGCGAGGCGGTCGACGACGACGGGTAGGCGGTCGCCGACGACGTCGACAGGGAGGCGGTCGACGACGACGACGGCGAGGCAGTCGTCGACGACGACGGCGAGGCGTGTCGACGACGACGGCGAGGCGGTCGACGACGACGGCGAGGCAGTCGACGACGACGACAGCGAGGCCGTCGACGACGATGACGACAGCGAGGCGGTCGACGTCGACGACAGGGAGGCGGTCGACGACGACGACGACAGGGAGGCGGTCGACGACAACGACGACATGGAGGCGGTAGACGACGACAACGACAGCGAGGCGGTCGACGACGAAGACGACAGCGAGGCGGTTGACGACGACGACGACGGGGAGGCGGTCGATGACAACGACGATGCGGAGATGAACGACGACGACGACAGCGAGGCGGTCGACGACGACGACGACAGCGAGGCGGTCAACGACGACGACGACGACAGCGAGGCGGTCGACGACGACGACGACGACGGGGAGGCGATCGACGACGACGGGGAGGCGATCGACGACGACGACGACGACAGCGAGGCGGTCGACGACGACGATGACGGCGAGGCAGTCGGCGACGACGACGACAGCGAGGCGGTCGACGACGACGACGACGGGGAGGCGATCGACGACGTGACGACGACGACAGCGAGGCGGTCGACGACGACGACGACACGGAGGCGGTCGACGACGACGACGACAGGGAGGCGGTCGACAACGACGACGACATGGAGGCGATCGACGACGACGTCGACAGCGAGGCGGTCTATGATGACGACGAGAGGGAGGCGGTCGACGACGACGACGACGACAGCGCGGCGGTCGACGACGACGACAGCGAGGCGGTCGACGACGACGACAGCGAGGCGGTCGACGACGACGACGACAGCGAGCCGGTCGACGACGACAGCGAGGCATTCGACGACGACGACGACAGCGAGGCGTTCGTCGACGACAGCGAGGCATTCGACGACGACGACGACAGCGAGGCGGTCGACGACGACGAAGACGGGGAGGCGATCGACGACGACGACGACGACAGCGAGGCGGTCGACGACGACGACGACAGCGAGGCGGTCGACGCCGACGACGACAGCGAGGCGGTCGACGCCGACGACGACACGGAGGCGGTCGACGCCGACGACGACAGGGAGGTGGTCGACGACGACGACGACGACATGGAGGCGATCGACGACGACGACGACAGCGAGGCGGTCGATGATGACGACGAGAGGGAGGCGGTCGACGACGACGACGACGACAGCGAGGCGGTCGACGACGACGACAGCGCGGCTGTCGACGACGACGACAGCGAGGCCGTCGACGACGACGACGACAGCGAGCCGGTCGATGACGACGACAGCGAGGCATTCGACGACGATGACGACAGCGAGGCGTTCGATGACGACGACGACGACAGCGAGGCGGTCGATGACGACGACGACGACAGCGAGGCGGTCGACGACGACAGCGAATCGGTCGACGACGACGACGACAGCGAGGCGGTCGATGACGACGACGACGACAGCGAGGCGGTCGACGACGACAGCGAATCGGTCGACGACGACGACGAGAGTGAGGCGGTCGACGACGACGACGAGAGAGAGGCGGTCGACGACGACGACGACACGGAGGCTGTCGACGAGCACGACGACAGGGAGGCGGTCGACGACGACGACGACAGCGAGGCGGTCGACGACGACAGCGAGGCGGTCGACGACGACGACGACAGCGAGGCGGTCGACGACGACGACGACAGCGAGGCGGTCGACGACGACGACGACAGCGAGGCGGTCGGCGACGACGACGACACGGAGGCTGTCGATGACGACGACGACAGGGAGGCGGTCGACGACGACAGAAAGGCATTCGACGATGACGACGACAGCGAGGCGGTCGACGACGACGACGACAGCGAGGCGGTCGACTACGACGAAGACGGGGAGGCGATCGATGACGACGACGACGACAGCGAGGCGGTCGACGACGACCACGACAGCGAGGCGGTCGACGACGACGACGACAGCGAGGCGGTCGACGACGACGACGACACGGAGGCGGTCGACGCCGACGACGACAGGCAGGTGGTCGACGACGACGACGACGACATGGAGGCGATCGACGACGACGACGACAGCGAGGCGGTCGATGATGACGACGAGAGGGAGGCGGTCGACGACGACGACGACGACAGCGAGGCGGTCGACGACGACGACAGCGCGGCTTTCGACGACGACGACAGCGAGGCGGTCGACGACGACGACGACAGCGAGCCGGTCGACGACGACAACAGCGAGGCATTCGACGACGATGACAACAGCGAGGCGTTCGACGACGACGACGACGACAGCGAGGCGGTCGATGACGACGACGACGACAGCGAGGCGGTCGACGACGACGACGACAGCGAGGCGGTCGGCGACGACGACGACACGGAGGCTGTCGATGACCACGACGACAGGGAGGCGGTCGACGACGACGACGACAGCGAGGCGATCGACGACGACGACGACGACAGCGAGGCGGTCGACGACGACGACAGCGAGGCGGTCGACGACGACGACGAGAGGGAGGCGGTCGACGACGACGACGACAGGGAGGCGGTCGACGACGACGACGACACAGAGGCTGTCGACGACCACGACGAGAGCGAGGCGGTCGACGACCACGACGACAGCGAGGCGGTCGACGACGACAGCGAGGCGGTCGACGACGTTGACGACAGCGAGGCGGTTGACGACGACGACGACGGGGAGGCGATCGATGACGACGACGACGACAGCGAGGCGGTCGACGACGACGACGACAGCGAGGCGGTCGACAACGACGACGACAGCGAGGCGGTCGACGACGACGACGACGGGGAGGCGGTCGACGACGACGACGACGACAGCGAGGCGGTCTACGACGACGACGACAGCGAGGCGGTCGACGACGACGACGACGACGACAGCGAGGCGGTCGACGACGACGACGACAGCGAGGCGGTCGACGACGACGACGACGACACGGAGGCGGTCGACGACGACGACGACAGCGAGGCGGTCGCCGACGATGACGACGGGGAGGCAGTCGACGACGACGACGACGGGGAGGCGATCGACGACGACGACGACGACAGCGAGGCGGTCGACGACGACGATGACAGCGAGGCGGTCGGCGACGACGACGACAGCGAGGCGGTCGACAACGACGACGACGGGGAGGCGGTCGACGACGACGACGACGACAGCGAGGCGGTCTACGACGACGACGACAGCGAGGCGGTCGACGACGACGACGACGACACGGAGGCGGTCGACGACGACGACGACAGCGAGGCGGTCGCCGACGACGACGGGGAGGCAGTCGACGACGACGACGACGGGGAGGCGATCGACGACGACGACGACGACAGCGAGGCGGTCGACGACGACGATGACAGCGAGGCGGTCGGCGACGACGACGACAGCGAGGCGGTCGACAACGACGACGACGGGGAGGCGGTCGACGACGACGACGACGACAGCGAGGCGGTCTACGACGACGACGACAGCGAGGCGGTCGACGACGACGACGACACGGAGGCTGTCGATGACGACGACGACAGGGAGGCGTTCGACGACGACGACGACAGCGAGGCGGTCGACGACGACGACAGCGAGGCGGTCGACGACGACGACGACGGGGAGGCGGTCGACGACAACGACGACAGCGAGGCGGTCGACGACGACGACAGCGAGGCGATCGACGACGACGACGACACCGAGGCGGTCGACGACGACGACGAGAGGGATGCGGTCGATGACGACGACGACAGCGAGGCGGTCGACGACGAAGACGACAGCGAGTCAGTCGACGACGACGACGGGGAGGCGGTCGACGACGACGACGACAGGGAGGCGATCGACGACGACAGGGAGGCGATCGACCACGATGACAGCGAGGCGGTCGACGACGACGACGACACCGAGGCAGTCGACGACGACGACGAGAGGGAGGCGGTCGACGACGACGAGGACAGCGAGGCGGTCGACGACGAAGACGACAGCGAGGCGGTCGACGACGACGACAGGGAGGCGGTCGACGACGACGACGACAGGGAGGCGGTCGACGACGACGACAGGGAGGCGGTCGACGACAACGACGACAGGGAGGCGGTCGACGACGACGACAGCGAGGCGGTCGACGACGACGACAGCGAGGCGGTCGACGACGACGGGGAGGCGGTCGCCGACGACGTCGACCGGGAGGCGGTCGCCGACGACGACGGGGAGGCGGTCGACGATGACGACGACAGGGAGGCGGTCGACGACGACGACGACAGCGAGGCGATCGACGACGACGACAGCGAGGCGGTCGACGACGACGACAGCGATGCGGTCGACGACGACGGGTAGGCGGTCGCTGACGACGACGACGGGGAGGCGGTCGACGACGATGACGACGACAGCGAGGCGGTCGACGACGACGACGACGACAGCGAGCCGGTCGGCGCCGACAACGATGACAGCGAGGCGGTCGACGACGACGACGACAGGGAGGCGGTCGACGACGACGACGACAGGGAGGCGGTCGACGATGACGACAGCGAGGCGGTCGGCGACGAAGACGACAGCGAGGCGGTTGACGATGACGCCTACAGGGAGACGGTCGACGACGACGACGACATGGAGGCTGTCGACGACGACGACGACAGGGAGGCGGTGGACGACGACGACAGGGAGGCGGTGGACGACGACGACAGCGAGGCGGTCGACGACGGCGACAGCGAGGCGGTCGACGACGACGGGTAGGCGGTCGCCGACGACGTCGACGGGGAGGCGGTCGTCGACGACGACGGCGAGGCGTGTCGACGACGACGGCGAGGCGGTCGACGACGACGGCGAGGCAGTCGACGACGACGACAGCGAGGCCGTCGACGACGATGACGACAGCGAGGCGGTCGACGTCGACGACAGGGAGGCGGTCGACGACGACGACGACATGGAGGCGGTAGACGACGACAACGACAGCGAGGCGGTCGACGACGAAGACGACAGCGAGGCGGTTGACGACGACGACGACGGGGAGGCGGTCGATGACAACGACGATGCGGAGATGAACGACGACGACGACAGCGAGGCGGTCGACGACGACGACGACAGCGAGGCGGTCAACGACGACGACGACGACAGCGAGGCGGTCGACGACGACGACGACGACGGGGAGGCGATCGACGACGACGGGGAGGCGATCGACGACGACGACGACGACAGCGAGGCGGTCGACGACGACGATGACGGCGAGGCGGTCGGCGACGACGACGACAGCGAGGCGGTCGACGACGACGACGACGGGGAGGCGATCGACGACGTGACGACGACAGCGAGGCGGTCGTCGACGACGACGACGGGGAGGCGATCAACGACGACGACGACGACAGCGAGGCGGTCGACGACGACGACGACACGGAGGCGGTCGACGACGACGACGACAGGGAGGCGGTCGACGACGACGACGACATGGAGGCGATCGACGACGACGTCGACAGCGAGGCGGTCGATGATGACGACGAGAGGGAGGCGGTCGACGACGACGACGACGACAGCGCGGCGGTCGACGACGACGACAGCGAGGCGGTCGACGACGACGACAGCGAGGCGGTCGACGCCGACGACGACAGCGAGGCGGTCGACGCCGACGACGACACGGAGGCGGTCGACGCCGACGACGACAGGGAGGTGGTCGACGACGACGACGACGACATGGAGGCGATCGACGACGACGACGACAGCGAGGCGGTCGATGATGACGACGAGAGGGAGGCGGTCGACGACGACGACGACGACAGCGAGGCGGTCGACGACGACGACAGCGCGGCTGTCGACGACGACGACAGCGAGGCGGTCGACGACGACGACGACAGCGAGCTGGTCGATGACGACGACAGCGAGGCATTCGACGACGATGACGACAGCGAGGCGTTCGACGACGACGACGACGACAGCGAGGCGGTCGATGACGACGACGACGACAGCGAGGCGGTCGACGACGACAGCGAATCGGTCGACGACGACGACGACAGCGAGGCGGTCGATGACGACGACGACGACAGCGAGGCGGTCGACGACGACAGCGAATCGGTCGACGACGACGACGAGAGTGAGGCGGTCGACGACGACGACGAGAGGGAGGCGGTCGACGACGACGACGACACGGAGGCTGTCGACGAGCACGACGACAGGGAGGCGGTCGACGACCACGACGACAGCGAGGCGGTCGACGACGACAGCGAGGCGGTCGACGACGACGACGACAGCGAGGCGGTCGACGACGACGACGACAGCGAGGCGGTCGACGACGACGACGACAGCGAGGCGGTCGGCGACGACGACGACACGGAGGCTGTCGATGACGACGACGACAGGGAGGCGGTCGACGACGACGACGACAGCGAGGCGATCGACGACGACGACGACGACAGCGAGGCGGTCGACGACGACGACAGCGAGGCGGTCGACGACGACGACGAGAGGGAGGCGGTCGACGACGACGACGAGAGGGAGGCGGTCGACGACGACGACGACACAGAGGCTGTCGACGACCACGACGACAGCGAGGCGGTCGACGACCACGACGACAGCGAGGCGGTCGACGACAACAGCGAGGCGGTCGACGACGTTGACGACAGCGAGGCGGTCGACGACGACGACGACGGGGAGGCGATCGATGACGACGACAACGACAGCGAGGCGGTCGACGACGACAACGACAGCGAGGCGGTCGACGACGACGACGACAGCGAGGCGGTCGACGACGACGACGACGGGGAGGCGGTCGACGACGACGACGACGACAGCGAGGCGGTCTACGACGACGACGACAGCGAGGCGGTCGACGACGACGACGACGACGACAGCGAGGCGGTCGACGACGACGACGACAGCGAGGCGGTCGACGACGACGACGACGACACGGAGGCGGTCGACGACGACGACGACAGGGAGGCGGTCGACGACGACGACGACAGCGAGGCGGTCGATGATGACGACGAGAGGGAGGCGGTCGACGACGACGACGACGACAGCGAGGCGGTCGACGACGACGACGAGAGGGAGGCGGTCGACGACGACGACGACACGGAGGCTGTCGACGAGCACGACGACAGGGAGGCGGTCGACGACGACGACGACAGCGAGGCGGTCGACGACGACAGCGAGGCGGTCGACGACGACGACGACAGCGAGGCGGTCGGCGACGACGACGACAGCGAGGCGGTCGGCGACGATGACGACACGGAGGCTGTCGATGACCACGACGACAGGGAGGCGGTCGACGACGACGACGACAGCGAGGCGATCGACGACGACGACGACGACAGCGAGGCGGTCGACGACGACGAGAGGGAGGCGGTCGACGACGACGACGAGAGGGAGGCGGTCGACGACGACGACGAGAGGGAGGCGGTCGACGACGACGACGACACAGAGGCTGTCGACGACGACGACGAGAGGGAGGCGGTCGACGACGACGACGACACAGAGGCTGTCGACGACCACGACGACAGCGAGGCGGTCGACGACCACGACAGCGAGGCGGTTGACGACGACAACGACGACAGCGAGTCGGTCGACGACGACGACGAGAGGGAGACGGTCGACGACGACGACGAGAGGGAGGCGGTCGATGACAACGTCGAGAGGGAGGCGGTCGACGACGACGACGAGAGGGAGGCGGTCGACGACCACGACGACACGGAGGCTGTCGACAACCACGACGACAGGGAGGCGGTCGACGACGACGACAGCGAGGCGGTCGACGACGACAGCGAGGCGGTCGACAACGACGACGACGGGGAGGCGGTCGACGACGACGACGACGACAGCGAGGCGGTCTACGACGACGACGACAGCGAGGCGGTCGACGACGACGACGACACGGAGGCTGTCGATGACGACGACGACAGGGAGGCGTTCGACGACGACGACGACAGCGAGGCGGTCGACGACGACGACAGCGAGGCGGTCGACGACGACGACGACGGGGAGGCGGTCGACGATAACGACGACGGCGAGGCGGTCGACGACGACGACAGCGAGGCGATCGACGACGACGACGACACCGAGGCGGTCGACGACGACGACGAGAGGGATGCGGTCGATGACGACGACGACAGCGAGGCGGTCGACGACGAAGACGACAGCGAGTCAGTCGACGACGACGACGGGGAGGCGGTCGACGACGACGACGACAGGGAGGCGATCGACGACGACAGGGAGGCGATCGACCACGATGACAGCGAGGCGGTCGACGACGACGACGACACCGAGGCAGTCGACGACGACGACGAGAGGGAGGCGGTCGACGACGACGAGGACAGCGAGGCGGTCGACGACGACGACAGGGAGGCGGTCGACGGCAACGACGACAGGGAGGCGGTCGACGACGACGACAGCGCGGCGGTCGACGACGACGACGACAGCGAGGCGGTCGACGACGACGGGGAGGCGGTCGCCGACGACGTCGACCGGGAGGCGGTCGCCGACGACGACGGGGAGGCGGTCGACTACGACGACGGGGAGGCGGTCGACGACGACGACAGCGAGGCGGTCGACGACGACAGCGAGGCGGTCGACGACGACAGCGAGGCGGTCGACGACGACGACGACAGGGAGGCGGTCGACGACGACGACGACAGCGAGGCGGTCGACGACGACGACAGCGAGGCGGTCGACGACGACGGGTAGGCGGTCGCTGACGACGACGACGGGGAGGCGGTCGACGACGATGACGACAACAGCGAGGCGGTCGACGACGACGACGACGACAGCGAGCCGGTCGGCGCCGACAACGATGACAGCGAGGCGGTCGACGACGACGACGAGAGGGAGGCGGTCGACGACGACGACGACAGGGAGGCGGTCGACGATGACGACGACAGGGAGACGGTCGACGACGACGACGACACGGAGGCTGTCGACGACGACGACGACAGGGAGGCGGTGGACGACGACGACAGGGAGGCGGTGGACGACGACGACAGCGAGGCGGTTGACGACGGCGACAGCGAGGCGGTTGACGACGGCGACAGCGAGGCGGTCGACGACGACGGGTAGGCGGTCGACGACGACGTCGACGGGGAGGCGGTCGACGACGACGACGGCGAGGCAGTCGTCGACGACGACGGCGAGGCGGTCGACGACGACGGCGAGGCGGTCGACAACGACGGCGAGGCAGTCGACGATGACGACAGCGAGGTCGTCGACGACGATGACGACAGCGAGGCGGTCGACGTCGACGACAGGGAGGCGGTCGACGACGACGACAGGGAGGCGGTCGACGACAACGACGACATGGAGGCGGTAGACGACGACAACGACAGCGAGGCGGTCGACGACGAAGACGACAGCGAGGCGGTCGACGACGACGACGACGGGGAGGCGGTCGATGACAACGACGATGCGGAGGCGAACGACGACGACGACAGCGAGGCGGTCGACAACGACGACGACAGCGAGGCGGTCGGCGACGAAGACGACAGCGAGGCGGTTGACGATGACAGCGAGGCGGTCAACGACGACGACGACAGGGAGGCGGTCGACGATGACGACGACAGGGAGACGGTCGACGACGACGACGACACGGAGGCTGTCGACGACGACGACGACAGGGAGGCGGTGGACGACGACGACAGGGAGGCGGTGGACGACGGCGACAGCGAGGCGGTCGACGACGACGGGTAGGCGGTCGCCGACGACGTCGACGGGGAGGCGGTCGACGACGACGACGGCGAGGAGGCGATCGACGACGTGACGACGACAGCGAGGGGGTCGTCGACGACGACGACGGGGAGGCGATCAACGACGACGACGACGACAGCAAGGCGGTCGACGACGACGACGACAGGGAGGCGGTCGACGACGACGACGACATGGAGGCGATCGACGACGACGTCGACAGCGAGGCGGTCGATGATGACGACGAGAGGGAGGCGGTCGACGACGACGACGACGACAGCGCGGCGGTCGACGACGACGACAGCGAGGCGGTCGACGACGACGACAGCGAGGCGGTCGACGACGACGACGACAGCGAGGCGGTCGACGACGACGACGACAGCGAGCCGGTCCACGACGACAGCGAGGCATTCGACGACGACGACGACAGCGAGGCGTTCGTCGACGACAGCGAGGCATTCGACGACGACGACGACAGCGAGGCGGTCGACGACGACGAAGACGGGGAGGCGATCGATGACGACGACGACGACAGCGAGGCGGTCGACGACGACGACGACAGCGAGGCGGTCGACGCCGACGACGACACGGAGGCGGTCGACGCCGACGACGACAGGGAGGTGGTCGACGACGACGACGACGACATGGAGGCGATCGACGACGACGACGACAGCGAGGCGGTCGATGATGACGACGAGAGGGAGGCGGTCGACGACGACGACAGCGAGGCGGTCGACGACGACGACAGCGCGGCTGTCGACGACGACGACAGCGTGGCGGTCGACGACGACGACGACAGCGAGCCGGTCGATGACGACGACAGCGAGGCATTCGACGACGATGACGACAGCGAGGCGTTCGACGACGACGACGACGACAGCGAGGCGGTCGATGACGACGACGACGACAGCGAGGCGGTCGACGACGACAGCGAATCGGTCGACGACGACGACGAGAGTGAGGCGGTCGACGACGACGACGAGAGGGAGGCGGTCGACGACGACGACGACACGGAGGGTGTCGACGAGCACGACGACAGGAAGGCGGTCGACGACGACGACGACAGCGAGGCGGTCGACGACGACAGCGAGGCGGTCGACGACGACGACGACAGCGAGGCGGTCGACGACGACGACGACAGCGAGGCGGTCGACGACGACGACGGGGAGGCGGTCGACGACGACGACGACAGGGAGGCGATCGACGACGACAGGGAGGCGATCGACGACGATGACAGCGAGGCGGTCGACGACGACGACGACACCGAGGCGGTCGACGACGACGACGAGAGGGAGGCGGTCGACGACGACGAGGACAGCGAGGCGGTCGACGACGAAGACGACAGCGAGGCGGTCGACGACGACGACAGGGAGGCGGTCTACGACGACGACGACAGGGAGGTGGTCGACGACAACGACGACAGGGAGGCGGTCGACGACGACGACAGGGAGGCGGTCGACGACAACGACGACAGGGAGGTGGTCGACGACGACGACAGCGAGGCGGTCGACGACGACGACAGCGAGGCGGTCGACGACGACGGGGAGGCGGTCGCCGACGACGTCGACCGGGAGGCGGTCGACGACGACGACGGGGAGGCGGTCGATGACGACGACGACGACAGCGAGGCGGTCGACGACGACGACGACAGCGAGGCGGTCGACGACGACGACGACAGCGAGGCGGTCGACGACGACGACGACGGGGAGGCGGTCGACGACGACGACGACGACAGCGAGGCGGTCTACGACGACGACGACAGCGAGGCGGTCGACGACGACGACGACGACGACAGCGAGGCGGTCGACGACGACGACGACAGCGAGGCGGTCGACGACGACGACGACGACACGGAGGCGGTCGACGACGACGACGACAGGGAGGCGGTCGACGACGACGACGACATGGAGGCGATCGACGACGATGACGACAGCGAGGCGGTCGATGATGACGACGAGAGGGAGGCGGTCGACGACGACGACGACGACAGCGAGGCGGTCGACGACGACGACGAGAGGGAGGCGGTCGACGACAACGACGACACGGAGGCTGTCGACGAGCACGACGACAGGGAGGCGGTCGACGACGACGACGACAGCGAGGCGGTCGACGACGACAGCGAGGCGGTCGACGACGACGACGACAGCGAGGCGGTCGACGACGACGACGACAGCGAGGCGGTCGGCGACGAAGACGACACGGAGGCTGTCGATGACCACGACGACAGGGAGGCGGTCGACGACGACGACGACAGCGAGGCGATCGACGACGACGACGACGACAGCGAGGCGGTCGACGACGACGACAGCGAGGCGGTCGACGACGACGACGAGAGGGAGGCGGTCGACGACGACGACGAGAGGGAGGCGGTCGACGACGACGACGACACAGAGGCTGTCGACGACGACGACGAGAGGGAGGCGGTCGACGACGACGACGACACAGAGGCTGTCGACGACCACGACGACAGCGAGGCGGTCGACGACCACGACGACAGCGAGGCGGTCGACGACGACAGCGAGGCGGTCGACGACGACGACGACAGCGAGGCGGTCGACGACGACGACGACGGGGAGGCGATCGATGACGACGACGACGACAGCGAGGCGGTCGACGACGACGACGACAGCGAGGCGGTCGACGACGACGACGACAGGGAGGCGGTCGACGACGACGACGACAGCGAGGCGGTCGACGACGACGACGAGAGGGAGACGGTCGACGACGACGACGAGAGGGAGGCGGTCGATGACAACGTCGAGAGGGAGGCGGTCGACGACGACGACGAGAGGGAGGCGGTCGACGACCACGACGACACGGAGGCTGTCGACAACTACGACGACAGGGAGGCGGTCGACGACGACGACAGCGAGGCGGTCGACGACGACAGCGAGGCGGTCGACGACGACGACGACAGCGAGGCGGTCGGCGACGACGACGACACGGAGGCTGTCGACGACCACGACGACAGGGAGGCGGATGACGACGACGACGACAGGGAGGCGATCGACGACGACGACGACGACAGCGAGGCGGTCGACGACGACGACGACGACAGCGAGGCGGTCGACGACGACGGGGAGGCGATCGACGACAACGACGACGACGGCGAGGCGTTCGACGACGACGACGACGGCGAGGCGGTCGACGACGACGATAGCGAGGCGGTCGACGACGACGACAGCGAGGCGGTCGACGACGACGACAGCGAGGCGGTTGACGACGACAACGACGACAGCGAGGCGGTCGACGACGACGACGACAGCGAGGCGGTCGCCGACGACGACGACGGGGAGGCAGTCGACGACGACGACGACGGGGAGACGATCGACGACGACGACGACGACAGCGAGGCGGTCGACGACGACGATGACAGCGAGGCGGTCGGCGACGACGACGACAGCGAGGCGGTCGACAACGACGACGACGGGGAGGCGGTCGACGACGACGACGACGACAGCGAGGCGGTCTACGACGACGACGACAGCGAGGCGGTCGACGACGACGACAGCGAGGCAGTCGACGACGACGACGACGGGGAGGCGGTCGACGACAACGACGACAGCGAGGCGGTCGACGACGACGACAGCGAGGCGATCGACGACGACGACGACACCGAGGCGGTCGACGACGACGACGAGAGGGATGCGGTCGATGACGACGACGACAGCGAGGCGGTCGACGACGAAGACGACAGCGAGTCAGTCGACGACGACGACGGGGAGGCGGTCGACGACGACGACGACAGGGAGGCGATCGACGACGACAGGGAGGCGATCGACCACGATGACAGCGAGGCGGTCGACGACGACGACGACACCGAGGCAGTCGACGACGACGACGAGAGGGAGGCGGTCGACGACGACGAGGACAGCGAGGCGGTCGACGACGAAGACGACAGCGAGGCGGTCGACGACGACGACAGGGAGGCGGTCGACGACGACGACGACAGGGAGGCGGTCGACGACGACGACAGCGAGGCGGTCGACGACAACGACGACAGGGAGGTGGTCGACGACGACGACAGCGAGGCGGTCGACGACGACGACAGCGAGGCGGTCGACGACGACGGGGAGGCGGTCGCCGACGACGTCGACCGGGAGGCGCTCGCCGACGACGACGACAGCGAGGCGGTCGACGACGACGACAGCGAGTCGGTCGACGACGACGACGAGAGGGAGGCGGTCGACGACGACGACGACGAGAGGGAGGCGGTCGAAGACGACGACGAGAGGGAGGCGGTCGACGACGACGACGACAGGGAGGCGGTCGACGACGACGATGACACGGAGGCTGTCGACGACCACGACGACAGGGAGGCGGTCGACGACGACGACAGCGAGGCGGTCGACGACGACGACGACGACAGCGAGACCGTCGACGACGACGACGACGACAGCGAGGCGGTCGACGACGACGACGACAGCGAGGCGGTCAACGACGACGACGACGACAGCGAGGCGGTCGACGACGACGACGACGACGGGGAGGCGATCGACGACGACGGGGAGGCGATCGACGACGACGACGACGACAGCGAGGCGGTCGACGACAACGATGACGGCGAGGCGGTCGGCGACGACGACGACAGCGAGGCGGTCGACGACGACGACGACGGGGAGGCGATCGACGACGTGACGACGACAGCGAGGCGGTCGTCGACGACGACGACGGGGAGGCGATCAACGACGACGACGACGACAGCAAGGCGGTCGACGACGACGACGACACGGAGGCGGTCGACGACGACGACGACAGGGAGGCGGTCGACGACGACGACGACATGGAGGCGATCGACGACGACGTCGACAGCGAGGCGTTCGACGACGACGACGACGACAGCGAGGCGGTCGATGACGACGACGACGACAGCGAGGCGGTCGACGACGACAGCGAGTCGGTCGACGACGACAACGAGAGTGAGGCGGTCGACGACGACGACGAGAGGGAGGCGGTCGACGACGACGACGACACGGAGGCTGTCGACGAGCACGACGACAGGGAGGCGGTCGACGACGACGACGACAGCGAGGCGGTCGACGACGACAGCGAGGCGGTCGACGACGACGACGACAGCGAGGCGGTCGTCGACGACGACGACAGCGAGGCGGTCGACGACGACGACGACAGCGAGGCGGTCGGCGACGACGACGACACGGAGGCTGTCGATGACCACGACGACAGGGAGGCGGTCGACGACGACGACGACAGCGAGGCGATCGACGACGACGACGACGACAGCGAGGCGGTCGACGACGACGACAGCGAGGCGGTCGACGACGACGACGACACGGAGGCTGTCGACGACCACGACGACAGGGAGGCGGTCGACGACGACGACGACACAGAGGCTGTCGACGACCACGACGAGAGCGAGGCGGTCGACGACCACGACGACAGCGAGGCGGTCGACGACGACAGCGAGGCGGTCGACGACGTTGACGACAGCGAGGCGGTCGACGACGACGACGACGGGGAGGCGATCGATGACGACGACGACGACAGCGAGGCGGTCGACGACGACGACGACAGCGAGGCGGTCGACGACGACGACGACGACAGCGAGGCGGTCGACGACGACGACGACGGGGAGGCGGTCGACGACGACGACGACGACAGCGAGGCGGTCTACGACGACGACGACAGCGAGGCGGTCGACGACGACGACGACGACGACAGCGAGGCGGTCGACGACGACGACGACAGCGAGGCGGTCGACGACGACGACGACGACACGGAGGCGGTCGACGACGACGACGACAGGGAGGCGGTCGACGACGACGACGACATGGAGGCGATCGACGACGATGACGACAGCGAGGCGGTCGATGATGACGACGAGAGGGAGGCGGTCGACGACGACGACGACGACAGCGAGGCGGTCGACGACGACGACGAGAGGGAGGCGGTCGACGACAACGACGACACGGAGGCTGTCGACGAGCACGACGACAGGGAGGCGGTCGACGACGACGACGACAGCGAGGCGGTCGACGACGACAGCGAGGCGGTCGACGACGACGACGACAGCGAGGCGGTCGACGACGACAGCGAGGCGGTCGGCGACGAAGACGACACGGAGGCTGTCGATGACCACGACGACAGGGAGGCGGTCGACGACGACGACGACAGCGAGGCGATCGACGACGACGACGACGACAGCGAGGCGGTCGACGACGACGACAGCGAGGCGGTCGACGACGACGACGAGAGGGAGGCGGTCGACGACGACGACGAGAGGGAGGCGGTCGACGACGACGACGACACAGAGGCTGTCGACGACGACGACGAGAGGGAGGCGGTCGACGACGACGACGACACAGAGGCTGTCGACGACCACGACGACAGCGAGGCGGTCGACGACCACGACGACAGCGAGGCGGTCGACGACGACAGCGAGGCGGTCGACGACGACGACGACAGCGAGGCGGTCGACGACGACGACGACGGGGAGGCGATCGATGACGACGACGACGACAGCGAGGCGGTCGACGACGACGACGACAGCGAGGCGGTCGACGACGACGACGACAGGGAGGCGGTCGACGACGACGACGACAGCGAGGCGGTCGACGACGACGACGAGAGGGAGACGGTCGACGACGACGACGAGAGGGAGGCGGTCGATGACAACGTCGAGAGGGAGGCGGTCGACGACGACGACGAGAGGGAGGCGGTCGACGACCACGACGACACGGAGGCTGTCGACAACTACGACGACAGGGAGGCGGTCGACGACGACGACAGCGAGGCGGTCGACGACGACAGCGAGGCGGTCGACGACGACGACGACAGCGAGGCGGTCGGCGACGACGACGACACGGAGGCTGTCGACGACCACGACGACAGGGAGGCGGATGACGACGACGACGACAGGGAGGCGATCGACGACGACGACGACGACAGCGAGGCGGTCGACGACGACGACGACAGCGAGGCGGTCGACGACGACGACGACGACAGCGAGGCGGTCGACGACGACGGGGAGGCGATCGACGACAACGACGACGACGGCGAGGCGTTCGACGACGACGACGACGGCGAGGCGGTCGACGACGACGACAGCGAGGCGGTCGACGACGACGACAGCGAGGCGGTTGACGACGACAACGACGACAGCGAGGCGGTCGACGACGACGACGACAGCGAGGCGGTCGCCGACGACGACGACGGGGAGGCAGTCGACGACGACGACGACGGGGAGACGATCGACGACGACGACGACGACAGCGAGGCGGTCGACGACGACGATGACAGCGAGGCGGTCGGCGACGACGACGACAGCGAGGCGGTCGACAACGACGACGACGGGGAGGCGGTCGACGACGACGACGACGACAGCGAGGCGGTCTACGACGACGACGACAGCGAGGCGGTCGACGACGACGACAGCGAGGCAGTCGACGACGACGACGACGGGGAGGCGGTCGACGACAACGACGACAGCGAGGCGGTCGACGACGACGACAGCGAGGCGATCGACGACGACGACGACACCGAGGCGGTCGACGACGACGACGAGAGGGATGCGGTCGATGACGACGACGACAGCGAGGCGGTCGACGACGAAGACGACAGCGAGTCAGTCGACGACGACGACGGGGAGGCGGTCGACGACGACGACGACAGGGAGGCGATCGACGACGACAGGGAGGCGATCGACCACGATGACAGCGAGGCGGTCGACGACGACGACGACACCGAGGCAGTCGACGACGACGACGAGAGGGAGGCGGTCGACGACGACGAGGACAGCGAGGCGGTCGACGACGAAGACGACAGCGAGGCGGTCGACGACGACGACAGGGAGGCGGTCGACGACGACGACGACAGGGAGGCGGTCGACGACGACGACAGGGAGGCGGTCGACGACAACGACGACAGGGAGGTGGTCGACGACGACGACAGCGAGGCGGTCGACGACGACGACAGCGAGGCGGTCGACGACGACGGGGAGGCGGTCGCCGACGACGTCGACCGGGAGGCGGTCGCCGACGACGACGGGGAGGCGGTCGACTACGACGACGGGGAGGCGGTCGACGATGACGACGACAGAGAGGCGGTCGACGACGACGACGACAGCGAGGCGGTCGACGACGACGACAGCGAGGCGGTCGACGACGACGGGTAGGCGGTCGCTGACGACGACGACGGGGAGGCGGTCGACGACAATGACGACGACAGCGAGGCGGTCGACGACGACGACGACGACAGCGAGCCGGTCGGCGCCGACAACGATGACAGCGAGGCGGTCGACGACGACGACGAGAGGGAGGCGGTCGACGACGACGACGACAGGGAGGCGGTCGACGATGACGACAGCGAGGCGGTCGGCGACGAAGACGACAGCGAGGCGGTTGACGATGACAGCGAGGCAGTCAACGACGACGACGACAGGGAGGCGGTCGACGATGACGACGACAGGGAGACGGTCGACGACGACGACGACATGGAGGCTGTCGACGACGACGACGACAGGGAGGCGGTGGACGACGACGACAGGGAGGCGGTGGACGACGACGACAGCGAGGCGGTCGACGACGGCGACAGCGAGGCGGTCGACGACGACGGGTAGGCGGTCGCCGACGACGTCGACAGGGAGGCGGTCGACGACGACGACGGCGAGGCAGTCGTCGACGACGACGGCGAGGCGTGTCGACGACGACGGCGAGGCGGTCGACGACGACGGCGAGGCAGTCGACGACGACGACAGCGAGGCCGTCGACGACGATGACGACAGCGAGGCGGTCGACGTCGACGACAGGGAGGCGGTCGACGACGACGACGACAGGGAGGCGGTCGACGACAACGACGACATGGAGGCGGTAGACGACGACAACGACAGCGAGGCGGTCGACGACGAAGACGACAGCGAGGCGGTTGACGACGACGACGACGGGGAGGCGGTCGATGACAACGACGATGCGGAGATGAACGACGACGACGACAGCGAGGCGGTCGACGACGACGACGACAGCGAGGCGGTCAACGACGACGACGACGACAGCGAGGCGGTCGACGACGACGACGACGACGGGGAGGCGATCGACGACGACGGGGAGGCGATCGACGACGACGACGACGACAGCGAGGCGGTCGACGACGACGATGACGGCGAGGCAGTCGGCGACGACGACGACAGCGAGGCGGTCGACGACGACGACGACGGGGAGGCGATCGACGACGTGACGACGACGACAGCGAGGCGGTCGACGACGACGACGACACGGAGGCGGTCGACGACGACGACGACAGGGAGGCGGTCGACAACGACGACGACATGGAGGCGATCGACGACGACGTCGACAGCGAGGCGGTCTATGATGACGACGAGAGGGAGGCGGTCGACGACGACGACGACGACAGCGCGGCGGTCGACGACGACGACAGCGAGGCGGTCGACGACGACGACAGCGAGGCGGTCGACGACGACGACGACAGCGAGCCGGTCGACGACGACAGCGAGGCATTCGACGACGACGACGACAGCGAGGCGTTCGTCGACGACAGCGAGGCATTCGACGACGACGACGACAGCGAGGCGGTCGACGACGACGAAGACGGGGAGGCGATCGACGACGACGACGACGACAGCGAGGCGGTCGACGACGACGACGACAGCGAGGCGGTCGACGCCGACGACGACAGCGAGGCGGTCGACGCCGACGACGACACGGAGGCGGTCGACGCCGACGACGACAGGGAGGTGGTCGACGACGACGACGACGACATGGAGGCGATCGACGACGACGACGACAGCGAGGCGGTCGATGATGACGACGAGAGGGAGGCGGTCGACGACGACGACGACGACAGCGAGGCGGTCGACGACGACGACAGCGCGGCTGTCGACGACGACGACAGCGAGGCCGTCGACGACGACGACGACAGCGAGCCGGTCGATGACGACGACAGCGAGGCATTCGACGACGATGACGACAGCGAGGCGTTCGATGACGACGACGACGACAGCGAGGCGGTCGATGACGACGACGACGACAGCGAGGCGGTCGACGACGACAGCGAATCGGTCGACGACGACGACGACAGCGAGGCGGTCGATGACGACGACGACGACAGCGAGGCGGTCGACGACGACAGCGAATCGGTCGACGACGACGACGAGAGTGAGGCGGTCGACGACGACGACGAGAGAGAGGCGGTCGACGACGACGACGACACGGAGGCTGTCGACGAGCACGACGACAGGGAGGCGGTCGACGACGACGACGACAGCGAGGCGGTCGACGACGACAGCGAGGCGGTCGACGACGACGACGACAGCGAGGCGGTCGACGACGACGACGACAGCGAGGCGGTCGACGACGACGACGACAGCGAGGCGGTCGGCGACGACGACGACACGGAGGCTGTCGATGACGACGACGACAGGGAGGCGGTCGACGACGACAGAAAGGCATTCGACGATGACGACGACAGCGAGGCGGTCGACGACGACGACGACAGCGAGGCGGTCGACTACGACGAAGACGGGGAGGCGATCGATGACGACGACGACGACAGCGAGGCGGTCGACGACGACCACGACAGCGAGGCGGTCGACGACGACGACGACAGCGAGGCGGTCGACGACGACGACGACACGGAGGCGGTCGACGCCGACGACGACAGGCAGGTGGTCGACGACGACGACGACGACATGGAGGCGATCGACGACGACGACGACAGCGAGGCGGTCGATGATGACGACGAGAGGGAGGCGGTCGACGACGACGACGACGACAGCGAGGCGGTCGACGACGACGACAGCGCGGCTTTCGACGACGACGACAGCGAGGCGGTCGACGACGACGACGACAGCGAGCCGGTCGACGACGACAACAGCGAGGCATTCGACGACGATGACAACAGCGAGGCGTTCGACGACGACGACGACGACAGCGAGGCGGTCGATGACGACGACGACGACAGCGAGGCGGTCGACGACGACGACGACAGCGAGGCGGTCGGCGACGACGACGACACGGAGGCTGTCGATGACCACGACGACAGGGAGGCGGTCGACGACGACGACGACAGCGAGGCGATCGACGACGACGACGACGACAGCGAGGCGGTCGACGACGACGACAGCGAGGCGGTCGACGACGACGACGAGAGGGAGGCGGTCGACGACGACGACGACAGGGAGGCGGTCGACGACGACGACGACACAGAGGCTGTCGACGACCACGACGAGAGCGAGGCGGTCGACGACCACGACGACAGCGAGGCGGTCGACGACGACAGCGAGGCGGTCGACGACGTTGACGACAGCGAGGCGGTTGACGACGACGACGACGGGGAGGCGATCGATGACGACGACGACGACAGCGAGGCGGTCGACGACGACGACGACAGCGAGGCGGTCGACAACGACGACGACAGCGAGGCGGTCGACGACGACGACGACGGGGAGGCGGTCGACGACGACGACGACGACAGCGAGGCGGTCTACGACGACGACGACAGCGAGGCGGTCGACGACGACGACGACGACGACAGCGAGGCGGTCGACGACGACGACGACAGCGAGGCGGTCGACGACGACGACGACGACACGGAGGCGGTCGACGACGACGACGACAGCGAGGCGGTCGCCGACGATGACGACGGGGAGGCAGTCGACGACGACGACGACGGGGAGGCGATCGACGACGACGACGACGACAGCGAGGCGGTCGACGACGACGATGACAGCGAGGCGGTCGGCGACGACGACGACAGCGAGGCGGTCGACAACGACGACGACGGGGAGGCGGTCGACGACGACGACGACGACAGCGAGGCGGTCTACGACGACGACGACAGCGAGGCGGTCGACGACGACGACGACGACACGGAGGCGGTCGACGACGACGACGACAGCGAGGCGGTCGCCGACGACGACGGGGAGGCAGTCGACGACGACGACGACGGGGAGGCGATCGACGACGACGACGACGACAGCGAGGCGGTCGACGACGACGATGACAGCGAGGCGGTCGGCGACGACGACGACAGCGAGGCGGTCGACAACGACGACGACGGGGAGGCGGTCGACGACGACGACGACGACAGCGAGGCGGTCTACGACGACGACGACAGCGAGGCGGTCGACGACGACGACGACACGGAGGCTGTCGATGACGACGACGACAGGGAGGCGTTCGACGACGACGACGACAGCGAGGCGGTCGACGACGACGACAGCGAGGCGGTCGACGACGACGACGACGGGGAGGCGGTCGACGACAACGACGACAGCGAGGCGGTCGACGACGACGACAGCGAGGCGATCGACGACGACGACGACACCGAGGCGGTCGACGACGACGACGAGAGGGATGCGGTCGATGACGACGACGACAGCGAGGCGGTCGACGACGAAGACGACAGCGAGTCAGTCGACGACGACGACGGGGAGGCGGTCGACGACGACGACGACAGGGAGGCGATCGACGACGACAGGGAGGCGATCGACCACGATGACAGCGAGGCGGTCGACGACGACGACGACACCGAGGCAGTCGACGACGACGACGAGAGGGAGGCGGTCGACGACGACGAGGACAGCGAGGCGGTCGACGACGAAGACGACAGCGAGGCGGTCGACGACGACGACAGGGAGGCGGTCGACGACGACGACGACAGGGAGGCGGTCGACGACGACGACAGGGAGGCGGTCGACGACAACGACGACAGGGAGGCGGTCGACGACGACGACAGCGAGGCGGTCGACGACGACGACAGCGAGGCGGTCGACGACGACGGGGAGGCGGTCGCCGACGACGTCGACCGGGAGGCGGTCGCCGACGACGACGGGGAGGCGGTCGACGATGACGACGACAGGGAGGCGGTCGACGACGACGACGACAGCGAGGCGATCGACGACGACGACAGCGAGGCGGTCGACGACGACGACAGCGATGCGGTCGACGACGACGGGTAGGCGGTCGCTGACGACGACGACGGGGAGGCGGTCGACGACGATGACGACGACAGCGAGGCGGTCGACGACGACGACGACGACAGCGAGCCGGTCGGCGCCGACAACGATGACAGCGAGGCGGTCGACGACGACGACGACAGGGAGGCGGTCGACGACGACGACGACAGGGAGGCGGTCGACGATGACGACAGCGAGGCGGTCGGCGACGAAGACGACAGCGAGGCGGTTGACGATGACAGCGAGGCAGTCAACGACGACGACGACAGGGAGGCGGTCGACGATGACGCCTACAGGGAGACGGTCGACGACGACGACGACATGGAGGCTGTCGACGACGACGACGACAGGGAGGCGGTGGACGACGACGACAGGGAGGCGGTGGACGACGACGACAGCGAGGCGGTCGACGACGGCGACAGCGAGGCGGTCGACGACGACGGGTAGGCGGTCGCCGACGACGTCGACGGGGAGGCGGTCGTCGACGACGACGGCGAGGCGTGTCGACGACGACGGCGAGGCGGTCGACGACGACGGCGAGGCAGTCGACGACGACGACAGCGAGGCCGTCGACGACGATGACGACAGCGAGGCGGTCGACGTCGACGACAGGGAGGCGGTCGACGACGACGACGACATGGAGGCGGTAGACGACGACAACGACAGCGAGGCGGTCGACGACGAAGACGACAGCGAGGCGGTTGACGACGACGACGACGGGGAGGCGGTCGATGACAACGACGATGCGGAGATGAACGACGACGACGACAGCGAGGCGGTCGACGACGACGACGACAGCGAGGCGGTCAACGACGACGACGACGACAGCGAGGCGGTCGACGACGACGACGACGACGGGGAGGCGATCGACGACGACGGGGAGGCGATCGACGACGACGACGACGACAGCGAGGCGGTCGACGACGACGATGACGGCGAGGCGGTCGGCGACGACGACGACAGCGAGGCGGTCGACGACGACGACGACGGGGAGGCGATCGACGACGTGACGACGACAGCGAGGCGGTCGTCGACGACGACGACGGGGAGGCGATCAACGACGACGACGACGACAGCGAGGCGGTCGACGACGACGACGACACGGAGGCGGTCGACGACGACGACGACAGGGAGGCGGTCGACGACGACGACGACATGGAGGCGATCGACGACGACGTCGACAGCGAGGCGGTCGATGATGACGACGAGAGGGAGGCGGTCGACGACGACGACGACGACAGCGCGGCGGTCGACGACGACGACAGCGAGGCGGTCGACGACGACGACAGCGAGGCGGTCGACGCCGACGACGACAGCGAGGCGGTCGACGCCGACGACGACACGGAGGCGGTCGACGCCGACGACGACAGGGAGGTGGTCGACGACGACGACGACGACATGGAGGCGATCGACGACGACGACGACAGCGAGGCGGTCGATGATGACGACGAGAGGGAGGCGGTCGACGACGACGACGACGACAGCGAGGCGGTCGACGACGACGACAGCGCGGCTGTCGACGACGACGACAGCGAGGCGGTCGACGACGACGACGACAGCGAGCTGGTCGATGACGACGACAGCGAGGCATTCGACGACGATGACGACAGCGAGGCGTTCGACGACGACGACGACGACAGCGAGGCGGTCGATGACGACGACGACGACAGCGAGGCGGTCGACGACGACAG
Organism: Strix aluco; assembly: GCF_031877795.1. NCBI lineage: Eukaryota > Metazoa > Chordata > Aves > Strigiformes > Strigidae > Strix > Strix aluco. The sequence continues at coordinate 172,899,862 of NC_133931.1, read as the reverse complement.
CGAATCGGTCGACGACGACGACGACAGCGAGGCGGTCGATGACGACGACGACGACAGCGAGGCGGTCGACGACGACAGCGAATCGGTCGACGACGACGACGAGAGTGAGGCGGTCGACGACGACGACGAGAGGGAGGCGGTCGACGACGACGACGACACGGAGGCTGTCGACGAGCACGACGACAGGGAGGCGGTCGACGACCACGACGACAGCGAGGCGGTCGACGACGACAGCGAGGCGGTCGACGACGACGACGACAGCGAGGCGGTCGACGACGACGACGACAGCGAGGCGGTCGACGACGACGACGACAGCGAGGCGGTCGGCGACGACGACGACACGGAGGCTGTCGATGACGACGACGACAGGGAGGCGGTCGACGACGACGACGACAGCGAGGCGATCGACGACGACGACGACGACAGCGAGGCGGTCGACGACGACGACAGCGAGGCGGTCGACGACGACGACGAGAGGGAGGCGGTCGACGACGACGACGAGAGGGAGGCGGTCGACGACGACGACGACACAGAGGCTGTCGACGACCACGACGACAGCGAGGCGGTCGACGACCACGACGACAGCGAGGCAGTCGACGACAACAGCGAGGCGGTCGACGACGTTGACGACAGCGAGGCGGTCGACGACGACGACGACGGGGAGGCGATCGATGACGACGACAACGACAGCGAGGCGGTCGACGACGACAACGACAGCGAGGCGGTCGACGACGACGACGACAGCGAGGCGGTCGACGACGACGACGACGGGGAGGCGGTCGACGACGACGACGACGACAGCGAGGCGGTCTACGACGACGACGACAGCGAGGCGGTCGACGACGACGACGACGACGACAGCGAGGCGGTCGACGACGACGACGACAGCGAGGCGGTCGACGACGACGACGACGACACGGAGGCGGTCGACGACGACGACGACAGGGAGGCGGTCGACGACGACGACGACAGCGAGGCGGTCGATGATGACGACGAGAGGGAGGCGGTCGACGACGACGACGACGACAGCGAGGCGGTCGACGACGACGACGAGAGGGAGGCGGTCGACGACGACGACGACACGGAGGCTGTCGACGAGCACGACGACAGGGAGGCGGTCGACGACGACGACGACAGCGAGGCGGTCGACGACGACAGCGAGGCGGTCGACGACGACGACGACAGCGAGGCGGTCGGCGACGACGACGACAGCGAGGCGGTCGGCGACGATGACGACACGGAGGCTGTCGATGACCACGACGACAGGGAGGCGGTCGACGACGACGACGACAGCGAGGCGATCGACGACGACGACGACGACAGCGAGGCGGTCGACGACGACGAGAGGGAGGCGGTCGACGACGACGACGAGAGGGAGGCGGTCGACGACGACGACGAGAGGGAGGCGGTCGACGACGACGACGACACAGAGGCTGTCGACGACGACGACGAGAGGGAGGCGGTCGACGACGACGACGACACAGAGGCTGTCGACGACCACGACGACAGCGAGGCGGTCGACGACCACGACAGCGAGGCGGTTGACGACGACAACGACGACAGCGAGTCGGTCGACGACGACGACGAGAGGGAGACGGTCGACGACGACGACGAGAGGGAGGCGGTCGATGACAACGTCGAGAGGGAGGCGGTCGACGACGACGACGAGAGGGAGGCGGTCGACGACCACGACGACACGGAGGCTGTCGACAACCACGACGACAGGGAGGCGGTCGACGACGACGACAGCGAGGCGGTCGACGACGACAGCGAGGCGGTCGACAACGACGACGACGGGGAGGCGGTCGACGACGACGACGACGACAGCGAGGCGGTCTACGACGACGACGACAGCGAGGCGGTCGACGACGACGACGACACGGAGGCTGTCGATGACGACGACGACAGGGAGGCGTTCGACGACGACGACGACAGCGAGGCGGTCGACGACGACGACAGCGAGGCGGTCGACGACGACGACGACGGGGAGGCGGTCGACGATAACGACGACGGCGAGGCGGTCGACGACGACGACAGCGAGGCGATCGACGACGACGACGACACCGAGGCGGTCGACGACGACGACGAGAGGGATGCGGTCGATGACGACGACGACAGCGAGGCGGTCGACGACGAAGACGACAGCGAGTCAGTCGACGACGACGACGGGGAGGCGGTCGACGACGACGACGACAGGGAGGCGATCGACGACGACAGGGAGGCGATCGACCACGATGACAGCGAGGCGGTCGACGACGACGACGACACCGAGGCAGTCGACGACGACGACGAGAGGGAGGCGGTCGACGACGACGAGGACAGCGAGGCGGTCGACGACGACGACAGGGAGGCGGTCGACGGCAACGACGACAGGGAGGCGGTCGACGACGACGACAGCGCGGCGGTCGACGACGACGACGACAGCGAGGCGGTCGACGACGACGGGGAGGCGGTCGCCGACGACGTCGACCGGGAGGCGGTCGCCGACGACGACGGGGAGGCGGTCGACTACGACGACGGGGAGGCGGTCGACGACGACGACAGCGAGGCGGTCGACGACGACAGCGAGGCGGTCGACGACGACAGCGAGGCGGTCGACGACGACGACGACAGGGAGGCGGTCGACGACGACGACGACAGCGAGGCGGTCGACGACGACGACAGCGAGGCGGTCGACGACGACGGGTAGGCGGTCGCTGACGACGACGACGGGGAGGCGGTCGACGACGATGACGACAACAGCGAGGCGGTCGACGACGACGACGACGACAGCGAGCCGGTCGGCGCCGACAACGATGACAGCGAGGCGGTCGACGACGACGACGAGAGGGAGGCGGTCGACGACGACGACGACAGGGAGGCGGTCGACGATGACGACGACAGGGAGACGGTCGACGACGACGACGACACGGAGGCTGTCGACGACGACGACGACAGGGAGGCGGTGGACGACGACGACAGGGAGGCGGTGGACGACGACGACAGCGAGGCGGTTGACGACGGCGACAGCGAGGCGGTTGACGACGGCGACAGCGAGGCGGTCGACGACGACGGGTAGGCGGTCGACGACGACGTCGACGGGGAGGCGGTCGACGACGACGACGGCGAGGCAGTCGTCGACGACGACGGCGAGGCGGTCGACGACGACGGCGAGGCGGTCGACAACGACGGCGAGGCAGTCGACGATGACGACAGCGAGGTCGTCGACGACGATGACGACAGCGAGGCGGTCGACGTCGACGACAGGGAGGCGGTCGACGACGACGACAGGGAGGCGGTCGACGACAACGACGACATGGAGGCGGTAGACGACGACAACGACAGCGAGGCGGTCGACGACGAAGACGACAGCGAGGCGGTCGACGACGACGACGACGGGGAGGCGGTCGATGACAACGACGATGCGGAGGCGAACGACGACGACGACAGCGAGGCGGTCGACAACGACGACGACAGCGAGGCGGTCGGCGACGAAGACGACAGCGAGGCGGTTGACGATGACAGCGAGGCGGTCAACGACGACGACGACAGGGAGGCGGTCGACGATGACGACGACAGGGAGACGGTCGACGACGACGACGACACGGAGGCTGTCGACGACGACGACGACAGGGAGGCGGTGGACGACGACGACAGGGAGGCGGTGGACGACGGCGACAGCGAGGCGGTCGACGACGACGGGTAGGCGGTCGCCGACGACGTCGACGGGGAGGCGGTCGACGACGACGACGGCGAGGAGGCGATCGACGACGTGACGACGACAGCGAGGCGGTCGTCGACGACGACGACGGGGAGGCGATCAACGACGACGACGACGACAGCAAGGCGGTCGACGACGACGACGACAGGGAGGCGGTCGACGACGACGACGACATGGAGGCGATCGACGACGACGTCGACAGCGAGGCGGTCGATGATGACGACGAGAGGGAGGCGGTCCACGACGACGACGACGACAGCGCGGCGGTCGACGACGACGACAGCGAGGCGGTCGACGACGACGACAGCGAGGCGGTCGACGACGACGACGACAGCGAGGCGGTCGACGACGACGACGACAGCGAGCCGGTCCACGACGACAGCGAGGCATTCGACGACGACGACGACAGCGAGGCGTTCGTCGACGACAGCGAGGCATTCGACGACGACGACGACAGCGAGGCGGTCGACGACGACGAAGACGGGGAGGCGATCGATGACGACGACGACGACAGCGAGGCGGTCGACGACGACGACGACAGCGAGGCGGTCGACGCCGACGACGACACGGAGGCGGTCGACGCCGACGACGACAGGGAGGTGGTCGACGACGACGACGACGACATGGAGGCGATCGACGACGACGACGACAGCGAGGCGGTCGATGATGACGACGAGAGGGAGGCGGTCGACGACGACGACAGCGAGGCGGTCGACGACGACGACAGCGCGGCTGTCGACGACGACGACAGCGTGGCGGTCGACGACGACGACGACAGCGAGCCGGTCGATGACGACGACAGCGAGGCATTCGACGACGATGACGACAGCGAGGCGTTCGACGACGACGACGACGACAGCGAGGCGGTCGATGACGACGACGACGACAGCGAGGCGGTCGACGACGACAGCGAATCGGTCGACGACGACGACGAGAGTGAGGCGGTCGACGACGACGACGAGAGGGAGGCGGTCGACGACGACGACGACACGGAGGGTGTCGACGAGCACGACGACAGGAAGGCGGTCGACGACGACGACGACAGCGAGGCGGTCGACGACGACAGCGAGGCGGTCGACGACGACGACGACAGCGAGGCGGTCGACGACGACGACGACAGCGAGGCGGTCGACGACGACGACGGGGAGGCGGTCGACGACGACGACGACAGGGAGGCGATCGACGACGACAGGGAGGCGATCGACGACGATGACAGCGAGGCGGTCGACGACGACGACGACACCGAGGCGGTCGACGACGACGACGAGAGGGAGGCGGTCGACGACGACGAGGACAGCGAGGCGGTCGACGACGAAGACGACAGCGAGGCGGTCGACGACGACGACAGGGAGGCGGTCTACGACGACGACGACAGGGAGGTGGTCGACGACAACGACGACAGGGAGGCGGTCGACGACGACGACAGGGAGGCGGTCGACGACAACGACGACAGGGAGGTGGTCGACGACGACGACAGCGAGGCGGTCGACGACGACGACAGCGAGGCGGTCGACGACGACGGGGAGGCGGTCGCCGACGACGTCGACCGGGAGGCGGTCGACGACGACGACGGGGAGGCGGTCGACTACGACGACGGGGAGGCGGTCGACGACGACGACAGCGAGGCGGTCGACGACGACAGCGAGGCGGTCGACGACGACAGCGAGGCGGTCGACGATGACGAAGACAGGGAGGCGGTCGACGACGACGACGACAGCGAGGCGGTCGACGACGACGACAGCGAGGCGGTCGACGACGACGGGTAGGCGGTCGCTGACGACGACGACGGGGAGGCGGTCGACGACGATGACGACGACAGCGAGGCGGTCGACGACGACGACGACGACAGCGAGCCGGTCGGCGACGACAACGATGACAGCGAGGCGGTCGACGACGACGACGAGAGGGAGGCGGTCGACGACGACGACGACAGGGAGGCAGTCGACGACGACGAGAGCGAGGCGGTCGACGACGACGACGACAGCGAGGCGGTCGACGACGATGACAACAGCGAGGCGGTCGACTACGACGACAGCGAGGCGGTGGACGACGACGACGACGACGACAGGGAGACGACGACAGCGAGGCGGTCGACGACGACGACGACACGGAGGTTGTCGACGACGACAGGGAGGCGGTCGACGACGACGATGACAGGGAGGCGATCGACGACGACGACGACAGCGAGGCGGTCGACGACGACGATGACGACAGCGAGGCGGTCGACGACGACAGCGAGTCGGTCGACGACGACGACGAGAGGGAGGCGGCCGACGACGACGACGAGAGGGAGGCGGTCGACGACGACGACACGGAGGCTGTCGACGACCACGACGACAGCGAGGCGGTCGACGACCACGACGACAGCGAGGCGGTCGACGACCACGACGACAGCGAGGCGGTCGACGACGACGACGACGGGGAGGCGATCGATGACGACGACGACGACAGCGAGGCGGTCGACGACGACGACGACAGCGAGGCGGTCGACGACGACGACGACACGGAGGCGGTCGACGACGACGACGACAGGGAGGCGGTCGACGACGACGACGACATGGAGGCTGTCGACGACCACGACGACAGCGAGGCGGTCGACGACGACAGCGAGGCGGTCGACGACGACGACGACAGCGAGGCGGTCGACGACGACGACGACGGGGAGGCGATCGATGACGACGACGACGACAGCGAGGCGGTCGACGACGACGACGACAGCGAGGCGGTCGACGACGACGACGACACGGAGGCGGTCGACGACGACGACGACAGGGAGGCGGTCGACGACGACGACGACAGGGAGGCGGTCGACGACGACGACGACATGGAGGCGATCGACGGCGACGACGACAGCGAGGCGGTCGATGATGACGACGAGAGGGAGGCGGTCGACGACGACGACGACGACAGCGAGGCGGTCGACGACGACGACAGCGCGGCGGTCGACGACGACGACAACAGCGATGCGGTCGACGACGACGACAGCGAGGCGGTCGACGACGACGACAGCGAGGCGGTCGACGACGACGACGACGACAGGGAGACGACGACGACGACACGGAGGCTGTCGACGACGACAGGGAGGCGGTCGACGACGACGATGACAGGGAGGCGATCGACGACGACGACGACAGCGAGGCGGTCGACGACGACGATGACGACAGCGAGGCGGTCGACGACGACAGCGAGTCGGTCGACGACGACGACGAGAGGGAGGCGGTCGACGACGACGACGAGAGGGAGGCGGTCGACGACGACGACACGGAGGCTGTCGACGACCACGACGACAGCGAGGCGGTCGACGACCACGACGACAGCGAGGCGGTCGACGACGACAGCGAGGCGGTCGACGACGACGACGACAGCGAGGCGGTCGACGACGACGACGACGGGGAGGCGATCGATGACGACGACGACGACAGCGAGGCGGTCGACGACGACGACGACAGCGAGGCGGTCGACGACGACGACGACACGGAGGCGGTCGACGACGACGACGACAGGGAGGCGGTCGACGACGACGACGACATGGAGGCGATCGACGGCGACGACGACAGCGAGGCGGTCGATGATGACGACGAGAGGGAGGCGGTCGACGACGACGATGACGACAGCGAGGCGGTCGACGACGACGACAGCACGGCGGTCGACGACGATGACAACAGCGATGCGGTCGACGACGACGACAGCGAGGCGGTCGACGACGACGACGACGACAGGGAGACGACGACGACGACAGCGAGGCGGTCGACGACGACGACGACAGGGAGACGGACGATGACGACGACGACACGGAGGCTGTCGACGACGACAGGGAGGCGGTCGACGACGACGATGACAGGGAGGCTATCGACGACGACGACGACAGCGAGGCGGTCGACGACGACGATGACGACAGCGAGGCGGTCGACGACGACAGCGAGTTGGTCGACGACGACGAGGAGAGGGAGGCGGTCGACGACGACGAGGAGAGGGAGGCGGTCGACGACGACGACGAGAGGGAGGCGGTCGACGACGACGACGACAGGGAGGCGGTCGAGGACGACGACAGCGAGGCGGTCGACGACGACAACAGCGAGGCGGTCGACGATGACGGGTAGGCGGTCGCCGACGACGACGACGGGGAGGCGGTCGACGACGACGACAGCGAGGCGGTCGACGACGACGACGACAGCGAGGCGGTCGACGACGACGGGTAGGCGGTCGCCGACGACGACGACGGGGAGGCGGTCGACGACGACGATAGCGAGGCGTTCGACAACGACGACGACAGCGAGGCTGTCGACGACGACAGCGAGGCAGTCGACGACGACGACAGCGAGGCCGTCGACGACGACGACGACAGCGAGGCGGTCGACGACGACGACAGCGAGGCGGTCGACGACGACGACAGCGAGGCGGTCGACGACGACGACGACAGCGAGGCGTTCGACGACGACGACGACGACAGCGAGGCGGTCGATGACGACGACGACGACAGCGAGGCGGTCGACGATGACGACAGCGAGGCGGTCGGCGACGAAGACGACAGCGAGGCGGTTGACGACGACGACAGCGAGGCGGTCGACGATGACGACAGCGAGGCGGTCGGCGACGAAGACGACAGCGAGGCGGTTGACGACGACGACAGCGAGGCGGTCGACGACGTCGACAGCGAGGCGGTCGACGACGACGACGACGACAGCGAGGCGGTCAACGACGTCGACAGCGAGGAGGTCGACGACGACGATGACGACGAAAGCGAGGCGGTCGACGACGACGACGACGACAGCGAGCCGGTCGGCGACGACAACGATGACAGCGAGGCGGTCGACGACGACGACGAGAGGGAGGCGGTCGACGACGACGACGACAGGGAGGCGGTCGACGATGACGACAGCGAGGCGGTCGGCGACGAAGACGACAGCGAGGCGGTTGACGATGACAGCGAGGCGGTCAACGACGACGACGACAGGGAGGCGGTCGACGATGACGACGACAGGGAGACGGTCGACGACGACGACGACACGGAGGCTGTCGACGACGACGACGACAGGGAGGCGGTGGACGACGACGACAGGGAGGCGGTGGACGACGACGACAGCGAGGCGGTCGACGACGGCGACAGCGAGGCGGTCGACGACGACGGGTAGGCGGTCGCCGACGACGTCGACGGGGAGGCGGTCGACGACGACGACGGCGAGGCAGTCGTCGACGACGACGGCGAGGCGGTCGACGACGACGGCGAGGCGGTCGACGACGACAGCGAGGCAGTCGACGACGACGACAGCGAGGCCGTCGACGACGATGACGACAGCGAGGCGGTCGATGTCGACGACAGGGAGGCGGTCGACGACGAAGACGACAGCGAGGCGGTCGACGAAGACGACAGCGAGGCGGTCGACGACGACGACGACAGCGAGGCGGTCGACGACGACCACGACAGCGAGGCCGTCGACGACGACGACAGCGCGGCGGTCGCGACGACGACGACGACAGCGAGGCAGTCGACGACGACGAGAGCGAGGCGGTCGACGACGACGACGACAGCGAGGCGGTCGACGACGATGACAACAGCGAGGCGGTCGACGACGACGACAGCGAGGCGGTCAACGACGACGACGACGACGACAGGGAGACGATGACGACGACAGCGAGGCGGTCGACGACGACGACGACACGGAGGCTGTCGACGACGACAGGGAGGCGGTCGACGACGACGATGACAGGGAGGCGATCGACGACGACGACGACAGCGAGGCGGTCGACGACGACGACGACGACAGCGAGGCGGTCGACGACGACAGCGAGTCGGTCGACGACGACGACGAGAGGGAGGCGGCCGACGACGACGACGAGAGGGAGGCGGTCGACGACGACGACACGGAGGCTGTCGACGACCACGACGACAGCGAGGCGGTCGACGACGACAGCGAGGCGGTCGACGACGACGACGACAGCGAGGCGGTCGACGACGACGACGACGGGGAGGCGATCGATGACGACGACGACGACAGCGAGGCGGTCGACGACGACGACGACACGGAGGCGGTCGACGACGACGACGACAGGGAGGCGGTCGACGACGACGACGACATGGAGGCGATCGACGGCGACGACGACAGCGAGGCGGTCGATGACGACGACGAGAGGGAGGCGGTCGACGACGACGACGACAGCGAGGCGGTCGACGACGACGACAGCGCGGCGGTCGACGACGACGACAACTGCGATGCGGTCGACGACGACGACAGCGAGGCGGTCGACGACGACGACAGCGAGGCGGTCGACGACGACGACGACGACAGGGAGACGACGACGACGACAGCGAGGCGGTCGACGACGACGACGACAGGGAGACGGACGACGACGACGACGACACGGAGGCTGTCGACGACGACAGGGAGGCGGTCGACGACGACGATGACAGGGAGGCGATCGACGACGACGACGACAGCGAGGCGGTCGACGACGACGATGACGACAGCGAGGCGGTCGACGACGACAGCGAGTCGGTCGACGACGACGACGAGATAGAGGCGGTCGACGACGACGACGAGAGGGAGGCGGTCGACGACGACGACGACAGGGAGGCGTTCGACGACGACGACAGCGAGGCGGTCGACGACGACAACAGCGAGGCGGTCGACGACGACGGGTAGGCGGTCGCCGCCGACGACGACGGGGAGGCGGTCGACGACGACGACAGCGAGGCGGTCGACGACGACGACAGCGAGGCGGTCGACGACGACGAGTAGGCGGTCGCCGACGACGACGACGGGGAGGCGGTCGACGACGACGACAGCGAGGCGGTCGCCGACGACCACGACAGCGAGGCCGTCGACGACGACGACAGCGCGGCGGTCGCGACGACGACGACGACAGCGAGGCAGTCGACGACGACGAGAGCGAGGCGGTCGACGACGACGACGACAGCGAGGCGGTCGCCGACGATGACAACAGCGAGGCGGTCGACGACGACGACAGCGAGGCGGTCAACGACGACGACGACGACGACAGGGAGACGATGACGACGACAGCGAGGCGGTCGACGACGACGACGACAGGGAGACGGACGACGACGACGACGACACGGAGGCTGTCGACGACGACAGGGAGGCGGTCGACGACGACGATGACAGGGAGGCGATCGACGACGACGACGACAGCGAGGCGGTCGACGACGACAGCGAGTCGGTCGACAACGACGACGAGAGGGAGGCGGCCGACGACGACGACGAGAGGGAGGCGGTCGACGACGACGACACGGAGGCTGTCGACGACCACGACGACAGCGAGGCGGTCGACGACCACGACGACAGCGAGGCGGTCGACGACGACAGCGAGGCGGTCGACGACGACGACGACAGCGAGGCGGTCGACGACGACGACGACAGGGAGGCGGTCGACGACGACGACAGTGAGGCGGTCGGCGACGACGATAGCGAGGCGTTCGACAACGACGACGACAGCGAGGCAGTCGACGACGACGACAGCGAGGCCGTCGACGACGATGACGACAGCGAGGCCGTCGACCACGACGACGACAGCGAGGCGGTCGACGACGACGACGACAGCGAGGCGTTCGACGACGACGACGACGACAGCGAGGCGGTCGATGATGACGACGACGGCAGCGAGGCGGTCGACGACGACGACAGCGAGGCGGTCGACGACGACGACGAGAGTGAGGCGGTCGACGACGACGACGAGAGGGAGGCGGTCGACGACGACGACGACACGGAGGCTGTCGACGAGCACGACGACAGGGAGGCGGTCGACGACGACGACGACAGCGAGGCGGTCGACGACGACAGCGAGGCAGTCGACGACGACGACGACAGCGAGGCGTTCGACGACGACAACGACAGCGAGGCGGTCGACGACGACGACGACAGCGAGGCGGTCGACGACGACGACGACACGGAGGCGGTCGACGACGACGACGACAGGGAGGCGGTCGACGACGACGACGACATGGAGGCGATCGACGGCGACGACGACAGCGAGGCGGTCGATGATGACGACGAGAGGGAGGCGGTCGACGACGACGACGACGACAGCGAGGCGGTCGACGACGACGACAGCGCGGCGGTCGACGACGACGATAACAGCGATGCGGTCGACGACGACGACAGCGAGGCGGTCGACGACGACGACAGCGAGGCGGTCGACGACGACGACAGGGAGACGACGACGACGACAGCGAGGCGATCGACGACGACGACGACAGGGAGGCGGTCGACGACGACGACAGCGAGGCGGTCGACGACGATGACGACGGGGAGGCGATCGATGACGACGACGACGACAGCGAGGCGGTCGACGACGACGACGACAGCGAGGCGGTCGACGACGACGACGACACGGAGGCGGTCGACGACGACGACGACAGGGAGGCGGTCGACGACGACGACGACATGGAGGCGATCGACGGCGACGACGACAGCGAGGCGGTCGATGATGACGACGAGAGGGAGGCGGTCGACGACGACGACGACGACAGCGAGGCGGTCGACGACGACGACAGCGCGGCGGTCGACGACGACGATAACAGCGATGCGGTCGACGACGACGACAGCGAGGCGGTCGACGACGACGACAGCGAGGCGGTCGACGACGACGACAGGGAGACGACGACGACGACAGCGAGGCGATCGACGACGACGACGACAGGGAGACGGACGACGACGACGACGACACGGAGGCTGTCGACGACGACAGGGAGGCGGTCGACGACGACGATGACAGGGAGGCGATCGACGACGACGACGACAGCGAGGCGGTCGACGACGACGATGACGACAGCGAGGCGGTCGACGACGACAGCGAGTCGGTCGACGACGACGACGAGAGGGAGGCGGTCGACGACGACGACGAGAGGGAGGCGGTCGACGACGACGACGACAGGGAGGCGGTCGACGACGACGACAGCGAGGCGGTCGACGACGACAACAGCGAGGCGGTCGACGACGACGGGTAGGCGGTCGCCGACGACGACGACGGGGAGGCGGTCGACGACGACGACAGCGAGGCAGTCGACGACGACGACAGCGAGGCCGTCGACGACGACGACGACAGCGAGGCGGTCGACGACGACGACAGCGAGGCGGTCGACGACGACGACGACAGCGAGGCGGTCGACGACGACGACGACGACAGCGAGGCGGTCGATGACGACGACGACGACAGCGAGGCGGTCGACGACGACAGCGAGTCGGTCGACGACGACGACGAGAATGAGGCGGTCGACGACGACGACGAGAGGGAGGCGGTCGACGACGACGACGACACGGAGGCTGTCGACGAGCACGACGACAGGGAGGCGGTCGACGACGACGACGACAGCGAGGCGGTCGACGACGACAGCGAGGCGGTCGACGACGACGACGACAGCGAGGCGGTCGACGACGACGACGACAGCGAGGCGGTCGGCGACGACGACGACACGGAGGCTGTCGATGACCACGACGACAGGGAGGCGGACGACGACGACAACGACAGGGAGGCGATCGACGACGACGACGACGACAGCGAGGCGGTCGACGACGACAGCGAGTCGGTCGACGACGATGACGAGAGGGAGGCGGTCGACGACGACGACGAGAGGGAGGCGGTCGACGACGACGACGAGAGGGAGGCGGTCGACGACGACGACGATACAGAGGCTGTCGACGACCACGACGACAGTGAGGCGGTCGACGACCACGACGACAGCGAGGCGGTCGACGACGACAGCGAGGCGGTCGACGACGACGACGACAGCGAGGCGGTCGACGACGACGACGACGGGGAGGCGATCGACGACGACGACGACGACAGCGAGGCGGTCGACGACGACGACGACAGCGAGGCGGTCGACGACGACGACGACAGCGAGGCGGTCGACGACGACGACGACGACAGCGAGGCGGTCGACGACGATGACAACAGCGATGCGGTCGACGACGACGACAGCGAGGCGGTCGACGACGACGACAGCGAGGCGGTCAACGACGACGACGAGGACAGGGAGACGACGACGACGACAGCGAGGCGGTCGACGACGACGACGACAGCGAGGCGGTCGACGACGACGACGACACGGAGGCGGTCGACGACGACGACGACAGGGAGGCGGTCGACGACGACGACGACATGGAGGCGATCGACGGCGACGACGACAGCGAGGCGGTCGATGATGACAACGAGAGGGAGGCGGTCGACGACGACGACGACAGGGAGGCGGTCGACGACGACGACGACATGGAGGCGGTCGACGACGACGACGACAGCGAGGCGGTCGACGACGATGACAGCGAGTCGGTCGACGACGACGACGAGAGGGAGACGGTCGACGACGACGACGAGAGGGAGGCGGTCGATGACAACGACGAGAGGGAGGCGTTCGACGACGACGACGAGAGGGAGGCGGTCGACGACGACGACGACACGGAGGCTGTCGACAACCACGACGACAGGGAGGCGGTCGACGACGACGACAGCGAGGCGGTCGACGACGACAGCGAGGCGGTCGACGACGACGATGACAGCGAGGCGGTCGGCGACGACGACAACACGGAGGCGGTCGACGACCACGACGACAGGGAGGCGGTCGACGATGACGACAGCGAGGCGGTCGACGACGATGACGACGGGGAGGCGATCGATGACGACGACGACGACAGCGAGGCGGTCGACGACGACGACGACAGCGAGGCGGTCGACGACGACGACGACACGGAGGCGGTCGACGACGACGACGACAGGGAGGCGGTCGACGACGACGACGACATGGAGGCGATCGACGGCGACGACGACAGCGAGGCGGTCGATGATGACGACGAGAGGGAGGCGGTCGACGACGACGACAGCGAGGCGGTCGACGACGACGACAGCGCGGCGGTCGACGACGACGATAACAGCGATGCGGTCGACGACGACGACAGTGAGGCGGTCGACGACGACGACAGCGAGGCGGTCGACGACGACGACAGGGAGACGACGACGACGACAGCGAGGCGATCGACGACGACGACGACAGGGAGGCGGTCGACGACGACGACAGCGAGGCGGTCGACGACGATGACGACGGGGAGGCGATCGATGACGACGACGACGACAGCGAGGCGGTCGACGACGACGACGACAGCGAGGCGGTCGACGACGACGACGACACGGAGGCGGTCGACGACGACGACGACAGGGAGGCGTTCGACGACGACGACGACATGGAGGCGATCGACGGCGACGACGACAGCGAGGCGGTCGATGATGACGACGAGAGGGAGGCGGTCGACGACGACGACGACGACAGCGAGGCGGTCGACGACGACGACAGCGCGGCGGTCGACGACGACGATAACAGCGATGCGGTCGACGACGACGACAGCGAGGCGGTCGACGACGACGACAGCGAGGCGGTCGACGACGACGACAGGGAGACGACGACGACGACAGCGAGGCGATCGACGACGACGACGACAGGGAGACGGACGACGACGACGACGACACGGAGGCTGTCGACGACGACAGGGAGGCGGTCGACGACGACGATGACAGGGAGGCGATCGACGACGACGACGACAGCGAGGCGGTCGACGACGACGATGACGACAGCGAGGCGGTCGACGACGACAGGGAGGCGGTCGACGACGACGACGACAGGGAGGCGGTCGACGACGACGACAGCGAGGCGGTCGACGACGACAACAGCGAGGCGGTCGACGACGACGGGTAGGCGGTCGCCGACGACGACGACGGGGAGGCGGTCGACGACGACGACAGCGAGGCAGTCGACGACGACGACAGCGAGGCCGTCGACGACGACGACGACAGCGAGGCGGTCGACGACGACGACAGCGAGGCGGTCGACGACGACGACGACAGCGAGGCGGTCGACGACGACGACGACGACAGCGAGGCGGTCGACGACGATAGCGAGTCGGTCGACGACGACGACGAGAATGAGGCGGTCGACGACGACGACGAGAGGGAGGCGGTCGACGACGACGACGACAGGGAGGCTGTCGACGAGCACGACGACAGGGAGGCGGTCGACGACGACGACGACAGCGAGGCGGTCGACGACGACAGCGAGGCGGTCGACGACGACGACGACAGCGAGGCGGTCGACGACGACGACGACAGCGAGGCGGTCGGCGACGACGACGACACGGAGGCTGTCGATGACCACGACGACAGGGAGGCGGACGACGACGACAACGACAGGGAGGCGATCGACGACGACGACGACGACAGCGAGGCGGTCGACGACGACAGCGAGTCGGTCGACGACGACGACGAGAGGGAGGCGGTCGACGACGACGACGAGAGGGAGGCGGTCGACGACGACGACGAGAGGGAGGCGGTCGACGACGACGACGATACAGAGGCTGTCGACGACCACGACGACAGCGAGGCGGTCGACGACCACGACGACAGCGAGGCGGTCGACGACGACAGCGAGGCGGTCGACGACGACGACGACAGCGAGGCGGTCGACGACGACGACGACGGGGAGGCGATCGACGACGACGACGACGACAGCGAGGCGGTCGACGACGACGACGACAGCGAGGCGGTCGACGACGACGACGACAGCGAGGCGGTCGACGACGACGACGACGACAGCGAGGCGGTCGACGACGATGACAACAGCGATGCGGTCGACGACGACGACAGCGAGGCGGTCGACGACGACGACAGCGAGGCGGTCAACGACGACGACGAGGACAGGGAGACGACGACGACGACAGCGAGGCGGTCGACGACGACGACGACAGCGAGGCGGTCGACGACGACGACGACACGGAGGCGGTCGACGACGACGACGACAGGGAGGCGGTCGACGACGACGACGACATGGAGGCGATCGACGGCGACGACGACAGCGAGGCGGTCGATGATGACAACGAGAGGGAGGCGGTCGACGACGACGACGACAGCGAGGCGGTCGACGACAACGACGACATGGAGGCGACGACGACGACAGGGAGACGGACGACGACGACGACGACACGGAGGCTGTCGACGACGACAGGGAGGCGGTCGACGACGACGATGACAGGGAGGCGATCGACGACGACGACGACAGCGAGGCGGTCGACGACGACGACGAGAGGGAGGCAGTCGATGACGACGACGAGAGGGAGGCGGTCGACGACGATGACACGGAGGCTGTCGACGACCACGACGACAGCGAGGCGGTCGACGACCACGACGACAGCGAGGCGGTCGACGACGACGACGACAGCGAGGCGGTCGACGACGACAGCGAGGCGGTCGACGACGACGACGACAGCGAGGCGGTCGACGACGATGACGACGGGGAGGCGATCGATGACGACGACGACGACAGCGAGGCGGTCGACGACGACGACGACAGCGAGGCGGTCGACGACGACGACGACACGGAGGCGGTCGACGACGACGACGACAGGGAGGCGGTCGACTACGACGACGACATGGAGGCGATCGACGGCGACGACGACAGCGAGGCGGTCGATGATGACGACGAGAGGGAGGCGGTCGACGACGACGACGACGACAGCGAGGCGGTCGACGACGACGACAGCGCGGCAGTCGACGACGACGACAACAGCGATGCGGTCGACGACGACGACAGCGAGGCGGTCGACGACGACAGCGAGAGGGAGACGGTCGACGACGACGACGAGAGGGAGGCGGTCGATGACAACGACGAGAGGGAGGCGTTCGACGACGACGACGAGAGGGAGGCGGTCGACGACGACGACGACACGGAGGCTGTCAACAACCACGACGACAGGGAGGCGGTCGACGACGACGACAGCGAGGCGGTCGACGACGACAGCGAGGCGGTCGACGACGACGATGACAGCGAGGCGGTCCGCGACGACGACGACACGGAGGCGGTCGACGACCACGACGACAGGGAGGCGGTCGACGACGACGACAGCGAGGCGGTCGACGACGATGATGACGGGGAGGCGATCGATGACGACGACGACGACAGCGAGGCGGTCGACGACGACGACGACAGCGAGGCGGTCGACGACGACGACGACACGGAGGCGGTCGACGACGACGACGACAGGGAGGCGGTCGACGACGACGACGACATGGAGGCGATCGACGGCGACGACGACAGCGAGGCGGTCGATGATGACGACGAGAGGGAGGCGGTCGACGACGACGACGACGACAGCGAGGCGGTCGACGACGACGACAGCGCGGCGGTCGACGACGACGATAACAGCGATGCGGTCGACGACGACGACAGCGAGGCGGTCGACGACGACGACAGGGAGACGACGACGACGAGAATGAGGCGGTCGACGACGACGACGAGAGGGAGGCGGTCGACGACGACGACGACACGGAGGCTGTCGACGAGCACGACGACAGGGAGGCGGTCGACGACGACGACGACAGCGAGGCGGTCGACGACGACAGCGAGGCGGTCGACGACGACGACGACAGCGAGGCGGTCGACGACGACGACGACAGCGAGGCGGTCGGCGACGACGACGACACGGAGGCTGTCGATGACCACGACGACAGGGAGGCGGACGACGACGACAACGACAGGGAGGCGATCGACGACGACGACGACGACAGCGAGGCGGTCGACGACGACAGCGAGTCGGTCGACGACGACGACGAGAGGGAGGCGGTCGACGACGACGACGAGAGGGAGGCGGTCGACGACGACGACGAGAGGGAGGCGGTCGACGACGACGACGATACAGAGGCTGTCGACGACCACGACGACAGCGAGGCGGTCGACGACCACGACGACAGCGAGGCGGTCGACGACGACAGCGAGGCGGTCGACGACGACGATGACAGCGAGGCGGTCGACGACGACGACGAGAGGGATGCGGTCGATGACGACGACGACAGCGAGGCGGTCGACGACGAAGACGACAGCGAGTCAGTCGACGACGACGACGGGGAGGCGGTCGACGACGACGACGACAGGGAGGCGATCGACGACGACAGGGAGGCGATCGACGACGATGACAGCGAGGCGGTCGACGACGACGACGACACCGAGGCGGTCGACGACGACGACGAGAGGGAGGCGGTCGAGGACGACGACAACACGGATGCTGTCGACGACGACGACGACAGGGAGGCGGTCGACGACGAAGACGACAGCGAGGCGGTCGAGGACGACGACGACGACAGCGAGGCGGTCGACGACGACGACGACGACAGCGAGCCGGTCGGCGACGACAACAATGACAGCGAGGCGGTCGACGACGACGACGAGAGGGAGGCGGTCGACGACGACGACGACAGGGAGGCGTTCGACGATGACGACAGCGAGGCGGTCGGCGACGAAGACGACAGCGAGGCGGTTGACGATGACAGCGAGGCGGTCAACGACGACGACGACAGCGAGGCGGTCGACGATGACAGGGAGACGGTCGACGACGACGACGACACGGAGGCTGTCGACGACGACGACGACAGGGAGGCGGTGGACGACGACGACAGGGAGGCGGTGGACGACGACGACGGGGAGGCGGTGGACGACGTCGACGGGGAGGCGGTCGACGACGACGACGGCGAGGCAGTCGTCGACGACGACGGCGAGGCGGTCGACGACGACGGCGAGGCGGTCGACGACGACAGCGAGGCGGTCGACGACGACAGCGAGGCGGTCGACGACGACAGCGAGGCGTTCGACGATGACGACGACAGGGAGGCGGTCGACGACGACGACGACAGCGAGGCGGTCGACGACGACGACAGCGAGGCGGTCGACGACGACGGGTAGGCGGTCGCTGACGACGACGACGGGGAGGCGGTCGACGACGATGACGACGACAGCGAGGCGGTCGACGACGACGACGACGACAGCGAGCCGGTCGGCGACGACAACAATGACAGCGAGGCGGTCGACGACGACGACGAGAGGGAGGCGGTCGACGACGACGACGACAGGGAGGCGGTCGACGATGACGACAGCGAGGCGGTCGGCGACGAAGACGACAGCGAGGCGGTTGACGATGACAGCGAGGCGGTCAACGACGACGACGACAGCGAGGCGGTCGACGATGACGATGACAGGGAGACGGTCGACGACGACGACGACACGGAGGCTGTCGACGACGACGACGACAGGGAGGCGGTGGACGACGACGACAGGGAGGCGGTGGACGACGTCGACGGGGAGGCTGTCGACGACCACGACGACAGCGAGGCGGTCGACGACCACGACGACAGCGAGGCGGTCGACGACGACAGCGAGGCGGTCGACGACGACGATGACAGCGAGGCGGTCGACGACGACGACGAGAGGGATGCGGTCGATGATGACGACGACGACAGCGAGGCGGTCGACGACGAAGACGACAGCGAGTCAGTCGACGACGACGACGGGGAGGCGGTCGACGACGACGACGACAGGGAGGCGATCGACGACGACAGGGAGGCGATCGACGACGATGACAGCGAGGCGGTCGACGACGACGACGACACCGAGGCGGTCGACGACGACGACGAGAGGGAGGCGGTCGAGGACGACGACAACACGGATGCTGTCGACGACGACGACGACAGGGAGGCGGTCGACGACGAAGACGACAGCGAGGCGGTCGACGACGACGACGACGACAGCGAGCCGGTCGGCGACGACAACAATGACAGCGAGGCGGTCGACGACGACGACGAGAGGGAGGCGGTCGACGACGACGACGACAGGGAGGCGTTCGACGATGACGACAGCGAGGCGGTCGGCGACGAAGACGACAGCGAGGCGGTCGGCGACGAAGACGACAGCGAGGCGGTTGACGATGACAGCGAGGCGGTCAACGACGACGACGACAGCGAGGCGGTCGACGATGACGATGACAGGGAGACGGTCGACGACGACGACGACACGGAGGCTGTCGACGACGACGACGACAGGGAGGCGGTGGACGACGACGACAGGGAGGCGGTGGACGACGACGACGGGGAGGCGGTGGACGACGTCGACGGGGAGGCGGTCGACGACGACGACGGCGAGGCAGTCGTCGACGACGACGGCGAGGCGGTCGACGACGACGGCGAGGCGGTCGACGACGACAGCGAGGCGGTCGACGACGACAGCGAGGCGGTCGACGACGACAGCGAGGCGTTCGACGATGACGACGACAGGGAGGCGGTCGACGACGACGACGACAGCGAGGCGGTCGACGACGACGACAGCGAGGCGGTCGACGACGACGGGTAGGCGGTCGCTGACGACGACGACGGGGAGGCGGTCGACGACGATGACGACGACAGCGAGGCGGTCGACGACGACGACGACGACAGCGAGCCGGTCGGCGACGACAACAATGACAGCGAGGCGGTCGACGACGACGACGAGAGGGAGGCGGTCGACGACGACGACGACAGGGAGGCGGTCGACGATGACGACAGCGAGGCGGTCGGCGACGAAGACGACAGCGAGGCGGTTGACGATGACAGCGAGGCGGTCAACGACGACGACGACAGCGAGGCGGTCGACGATGACGATGACAGGGAGACGGTCGACGACGACGACGACACGGAGGCTGTCGACGACGACGACGACAGGGAGGCGGTGGACGACGACGACAGGGAGGCGGTGGACGACGTCGACGGGGAGGCGGTCGACGACGATGACGGCGAGGCAGTCGTCGACGACGACGGCGAGGCGGTCGACGACGACGGCGAGGCGGTCGACGACGACAGCGAGGCAGTCGACGACGATGACAGCGAGGCCGTCGACGACGATGACGACAGCGAGGCGGTCGACGTCGACGACAGGGAGGCGGTCGACGACGACGACGACAGGGAGGCGGTCGACGACAACGACGACATGGAGGCGGTCGACGACGACAACGACAGCGAGGCGGTCGACGACGAAGACGACAGCGAGGCGGTCGACGACGACGACGACGGGGAGGCGGTCGATGACAACGACGATGCGGAGGCGAACGACGACGACGACAGCGAGGCGGTCGACGACAACGACGACATGGAGGCGGTCGACGACGACAACGACAGCGAGGCGGTCGACGACGAAGACGACAGCGAGGCGGTCGACGACGACGACGACGGGGAGGCGGTCGATGACAACGACGATGCGGAGGCGAACGACGACGACGACAGCGAGGCGGTCGACGACGACGACAACGACAGCGAGCCGGTCGGCGACGACAACGATGACAGCGGGGCGGTCGACGACGACAGGGAGGCGGTCGACGACGACGACGACAGGGAGACGACGACGACGACAGCGAGGCGGTCGACGACGAAGACGACAGGGAGACGGTCGAGGACGACGACAACACGGATGCTGTCGATGACGACGACGACAAGGAGGCGGTCGACGACGAAGATGACAGCGAGGCGGTCGAGGACGACGACAGCGAGGCGGTCTACGACGACGACGACAGGGAGGCGATCGACGACGACGACGAGAGGGAGGCGGTCGACGACGACGACGACACGGAGGCGATCGACGACGACGACGAGAGGGATGCGGTCGATGACGACGACGACAGCGAGGCGGTCGACGACGAAGACGACAGCGAGTCAGTCGACGACGACGACGGGGAGGCGGTCGACGACGACGACGACAGGGAGGCGATCGACGACGACAGGGAGGCGATCGACGACGATGACAGCGAGGCGGTCGACGACGACGACGACACCGAGGCGGTCGACGACGACGACGAGAGGGAGGCGGTCGACGACGACGAGGACAGCGAGGCGGTCGACGACGAAGACGACAGCGAGGCGGTCGACGACGACGACAGGGAGGCGGTCTACGACGACGACGACAGGGAGGTGGTCGACGACAACGACGACAGGGAGGCGGTCGACGACGACGACAGGGAGGCGGTCGACGACAACGACGACAGGGAGGTGGTCGACGACGACGACAGCGAGGCGGTCGACGACGACGACAGCGAGGCGGTCGACGACGACGGGGAGGCGGTCGCCGACGACGTCGACCGGGAGGCGGTCGACGACGACGACGGGGAGGCGGTCGACTACGACGACGGGGAGGCGGTCGACGACGACGACAGCGAGGCGGTCGACGACGACAGCGAGGCGGTCGACGATGACGAAGACAGGGAGGCGGTCGACGACGACGACGACAGCGAGGCGGTCGACGACGACGACAGCGAGGCGGTCGACGACGACGGGTAGGCGGTCGCTGACGACGACGACGGGGAGGCGGTCGACGACGATGACGACGACAGCGAGGCGGTCGACGACGACGACGACGACAGCGAGCCGGTCGGCGACGACAACGATGACAGCGAGGCGGTCGACGACGACGACGAGAGGGAGGCGGTCGACGACGACGACGACAGGGAGGCAGTCGACGACGACGAGAGCGAGGTGGTCGACGACGACGACGACAGCGAGGCGGTCGACGACGATGACAACAGCGAGGCGGTCGACGACGACGACAGCGAGGCGGTCAACGACGACGACGACGACGACAGGGAGACGACGACGACGACAGCGAGGCGGTCGACGACGACGACGACAGGGAGACGGACGACGACGACGACGACACGGAGGCTGTCGACGACGACAGGGAGGCGGTCGACGACGACGATGACAGGGAGGCGATCGACGACGACGACGACAGCGAGGCGGTCGACGACGACGATGACGACAGCGAGGCGGTCGACGACGAAAGCGAGTCGGTCGACGACGACGACGAGAGGGAGGCGGCCGACGACGACGACGAGAGGGAGGCGGTCGACGACGACGACACGGAGGCTGTCGACGACCACGACGACAGCGAGGCGGTCGACGACCACGACGACAGCGAGGCGGTCGACGACGACAGCGAGGCGGTCGACGACGACGACGACAGCGAGGCGGTCGACGACGACGACGACGGGGAGGCGATCGATGACGACGACGACGACAGCGAGGCGGTCGACGACGACGACGACAGCGAGGCGGTCGACGACGACGACGACACGGAGGCGGTCGACGACGACGACGACAGGGAGGCGGTCGACGACGACGACGACATGGAGGCGATCGACGGCGACGACGACAGCGAGGCGGTCGATGATGACGACGAGAGGGAGGCGGTCGACGACGACGACGACGACAGCGCGGCGGTCGACGACGACGACAGCGCGGCGGTCGACGACGACGACAACAGCGATGCGGTCGACGACGACGACAGCGAGGCGGTCGACGACGACGACAGCGAGGCGGTCGACGACGACGACGACGACAGGGAGACGACGACGACGACAGCGAGGCGGTCGACGACGACGACGACAGGGAGACGGACGACGACGACGACGACACGGAGGCTGTCGACGACGACAGGGAGGCGGTCGACGACGACGATGACGACAGCGAGGCGGTCGACGACGACAGGGAGGCGGTCGACGACGACGACGACAGCGAGGCGGTCGACGACGACGACGACAGGGAGACGGTCGAGGACGACGACAACACGGATGCTGTCGATGACGACGACGACAGGGAGGCGGTCGACGACGAAGACGACAGCGAGGCGGTCGACGACGACGACAGCGAGGCGGTCTACGATGACGACGACAGGGAGGCGATCGACGACGACGACGAGAGGGAGGCGGTCGACGACGACAACGAGAGGGAGGCGGTCGACGACGACGACGAGAGGGAGGCGGTCGACGACGACGACGAAAGGGAGGCGGTCGACGATGACGACAGCGAGGCGGTCGGCGACGAAGACGACAGCGAGGCGGTTGACGATGACAGCGAGGCGGTCAACGACGACGACAACAGGGAGGCGGTCGACGATGACGACGACAGGGAGACAGTCGACGACGACGACGACACGGAGGCTGTCGACGACGACGACGACAGGGAGGCGTTCGACGACGACGACGACAGCGAGGCGGTCGACGACGACGACGGGGAGGCGGTCGACGACAACGACGACAGCGAGGCGGTCGACGACGACGACGAGAGGGATGCGGTCGATGACGACGACGACAGCGAGGCGGTCGACGACGAAGACGACAGCGAGTCAGTCGACGACGACGACGGGGAGGCGGTCGACGACGACGACGACAGGGAGGCGATCGACGACGACAGGGAGGCGATCGACGACGATGACAGCGAGGCGGTCGACGACGACGACGACACCGAGGCGGTCGACGACGACGACGAGAGGGAGGCGGTCGACGACGACGAGGACAGCGAGGCGGTCGACGACGAAGACGACAGCGAGGCGGTCGTCGACGACGACAGGGAGGCGGTCGACGACGACGACGACAGCGAGGCGGTCGACGACAACGACGACAGGGAGGCGGTCGACGACGACGACAGCGAGGCGGTCGACGACGACGGGGAGGCGGTCGCCGACGACGTCGACCGGGAGGCGGTCGCCGACGACGACGGGGAGGCGGTCGACTACGACGACGGGGAGGCGGTCGACGACGACGACAGCGAGGCGGTCGATGACGACAGCGAGGCGGTCGACGACGACAGCGAGGCGGTCGACGATGATGACGACAGGGAGGCGGTCGACGACGACGACGACAGCGAGGCGGTCGACGACGACGACAGCGAGGCGGTCGACGACGACGGGTAGGCGGTCGCTGACGACGACGACGGGGAGGCGGTCGACGACGATGACGACGACAGCGAGGCGGTCGACGACGACGACGACGACAGCGAGCCGGTCGGCGACGACAACGATGACAGCGAGGCGGTCGACGACGACGACGAGAGGGAGGCGGTCGACGACGACGACGAGAGGGAGGCGGTCGACGATGACGACAGCGAGGCGGTTGACGATGACAGCGAGGCGGTCAACGACGACGACGACAGGGAGGCGGTCGACGATGACGACGACAGGGAGACGGTCGACGACGACGACGACACGGAGGCTGTCGACGACGACGACGACAGGGAGGCGGTGGACGACGACGACAGGGAGGCGGTGGACGACGACGACAGCGAGGCGGTCGACGACGGCGACAGCGAGGCGGTTGACGACGACAGGGAGGCGGTCGACGACGACGACGACAGGGAGACGACGACGACGACAGCGAGGCGGTCGACGACGACGACGACAGGGAGACGGTCGAGGACGACGACAACACGGATGCTGTCGACGACGACGACGACAGGGAGGCGGTCGACGACGAAGACGACAGCGAGGCGGTCGAGGACGACGACAGCGAGGCGGTCTACGACGACGACGACAGGGAGGCGATCGACGACGACGACGAGAGGGAGGCGGTCGACGACGACAACGAGAGGGAGGCGGTCGACGACGACGACGAGAGGGAGGCGGTCGACGACGACGACGAAAGGGAGGCGGTCGACGATGACGACAGCGAGGCGGTCGGCGATGAAGACGACAGCGAGGCGGTTGACTATGACAGCGAGGCGGTCAACGACGACGACGACAGGGAGGCGGTCGACGATGACGACGACAGGGAGACGGTCGACGACGACGACGACACGGAGGCTGTCGACGACGACGACGACAGGGAGGCGTTCGACGACGACGACGACAGCGAGGCGGTCGACGACGACGACAGCGAGGCGGTCGACGACGACGACGACAACGACGGGGAGGCGGTCGACGACAACGACGACAGCGACGCGGTCGACGACGACGACAGCGAGGCGATCGACGACGACGACGAGAGGGATGCGGTCGATGACGACGACGACAGCGAGGCGGTCGACGACGAAGACGACAACGAGTCAGTCGACGACGACGACGGGGAGGCGGTCGACGACGACGACGACAGGGAGGCGATCGACGACGACAGGGAGGCGATCGACGACGATGACAGTGAGGCGGTCGACGAAGACGACGACACCGAGGCGGTCGACGACGACGACGAGAGGGAGGCGGTCGACGACGACGAGGACAGCGAAGCGGTCGACGACGAAGACGACAGCGAGGCGGTCGACGACGACGACAGGGAGGCGGTCGACGACGACGACGACAGGGAGGCGGTCGACGACGACGACGACGACGACAGGGAGACGGTCGAGGACGACGACAACACGGATGCTGTCGATGACGACGACGACAGGGAGGCGGTCGACGACGAAGACGACAGCGAGGCGGTCGACGACGACGACAGCGAGGCGGTCGACGACGACGACGAGAGGGAGGCGGTCGACGACGACAACGAGAGGGAGGCGGTCGACGACGACGACGAGAGGGAGGCGGTCGACGACGACGACGAAAGGGAGGCGGTCGACGATGACGACAGCGAGGCGGTTGACGATGACAGCGAGGCGGTCAACGACGACGACGACAGGGAGGCGGTCGACGATGACGACGACAGGGAGGCGGTCGATGACAACGACGATGCGGAGGCGAACGACGACGACGACAGCGAGGCGGTCGACGACAACGACGACATGGAGGCGGTCGACGACGACAACGACAGCGAGGCGGTCGACGACGAAGACGACAGCGAGGCGGTCGACGACGACGACGACGGGGAGGCGGTCGATGACAACGACGACAGGGAGGCGAACGACGACGACGACAGCGAGGCGGTCGACGACGACGACGACGACAGCGAGCCGGTCGGCGACGACAACCATGACAGCGGGGCGGTCGACGACGACAGGGAGGCGGTCGACGACGACGACGACAGGGAGACGACGACGACGACAGCGAGGCGGTCGACGACGAAGACGACAGGGAGACGGTCGAGGACGACGACAACACGGATGCTGTCGATGACGACGACGACAAGGAGGCGGTCGACGACGAAGACGACAGCGAGGCGGTCGAGGACGACGACAGCGAGGCGGTCGACGATGGCGACGACAGGGAGGCGATCGACGACGACGACGAGAGGGAGGCGGTCGACGACGACGACGACAGGGAGGCGATCGACGACGACGACGAGAGGGATGCGGTCGATGACGACGACGACAGCGAGGCGGTCGACGACGAAGACGACAGCGAGTCAGTCGACGACGACGACAGGGAGGCGATCGACGACGACAGGGAGGCGATCGACGACGATGACAGCGAGGCGGTCGACGACGACGACGACACCGAGGCGGTCGACGACGACGACGACAGGGAGACGGTCGAGGACGACGACAACACGGATGCTGTCGATGACGACGACGACAGGGAGGCGGTCGACGACGAAGACGACAGCGAGGCGGTCGACGACGACGACAGCGAGGCGGTCTACGACGACGACGACAGGGAGGCGATCGACGACGACGACGAGAGGGAGGCGGTCGACGACGACAACGAGAGGGAGGCGGTCGACGACGACGACGAGAGGGAGGCGGTCGACGACGACGACGAAAGGGAGGCGGTCGACGATGACGACAGCGAGGCGGTCGGCGACGAAGACGACAGCGAGGCGGTTGACGATGACAGCGAGGCGGTCAACGACGACGACAACAGGGAGGCGGTCGACGATGACGACGACAGGGAGACAGTCGACGACGACGACGACACGGAGGCTGTCGACGACGACGACGACAGGGAGGCGTTCGACGACGACGACGACAGCGAGGCGGTCGACGACGACGACGGGGAGGCGGTCGACGACAACGACGACAGCGAGGCGGTCGACGACGACGACGAGAGGGATGCGGTCGATGACGACGACGACAGCGAGGCGGTCGACGACGAAGACGACAGCGAGTCAGTCGACGACGACGACGGGGAGGCGGTCGACGACGACGACGACAGGGAGGCGATCGACGACGACAGGGAGGCGATCGACGACGATGACAGCGAGGCGGTCGACGACGACGACGACACCGAGGCGGTCGACGACGACGACGAGAGGGAGGCGGTCGACGACGACGAGGACAGCGAGGCGGTCGACGACGAAGACGACAGCGAGGCGGTCGACGACGACGACAGGGAGGCGGTCGACGACGACGACGACAGGGAGGCGGTCGACGACAACGACGACAGGGAGGCGGTCGACGACGACGACAGCGAGGCGGTCGACGACGACGGGGAGGCGGTCGCCGCCGACGACGGGGAGGCGGTCGACTACGACGACGGGGAGGCGGTCGACGACGACGACAGCGAGGCGGTCGACGACGACAGCGAGGCGGTCGACGATGATGACGACGGGGAGGCGGTCGACGACGATGACGACGACAGCGAGGCGGTCGACGACGACGACGACGACACCGAGCCGGTCGGCGACGACGACGACGAGAGGGAGGCGGTCGACGACGACGACGAGAGGGAGGCGGTCGACGACGACGACGAGAGGGAGGCGGTCGACGACGACGATGAGAGGGAGGCGGTCGACGATGACGACAGCGAGGCGGTCGGCGACGAAGACGACAGCGAGGCGGTTGACGATGACAGCGAGGCGGTCAACGACGACGACGACAGGGAGGCGATCGACGACGACGACGAGAGGGATGCGGTCGATGACGACGACGACAGCGAGGCGGTCGACGACGAAGACGACAGCGAGTCAGTCGACGACGACGACAGGGAGGCGATCGACGACGACAGGGAGGCGATCGACGACGATGACAGCGAGGCGGTCGACGACGAAGACGACAGCGAGGCGGTCGACGACGACGACAGCGAGGCGGTCTACGACGACGACGACAGGGAGGCGATCGACGACGACGACGAGAGGGAGGCGGTCGACGACGACAACGAGAGGGAGGCGGTCGACGACGACGACGAGAGGGAGGCGGTCGACGACGACGACGAAAGGGAGGCGGTCGACGATGACGACAGCGAGGCGGTCGGCGACGAAGACGACAGCGAGGCGGTTGACGATGACAGCGAGGCGGTCAACGACGACGACAACAGGGAGGCGGTCGACGATGACGACGACAGGGAGACAGTCGACGACGACGACGACACGGAGGCTGTCGACGACGACGACGACAGGGAGGCGTTCGACGACGACGACGACAGCGAGGCGGTCGACGACGACGATGGGGAGGCGGTCGACGACAACGACGACAGCGAGGCGGTCGACGACGACGACGAGAGGGATGCGGTCGATGACGACGACGACAGCGAGGCGGTCGACGACGAAGACGACAGCGAGTCAGTCGACGACGACGACGGGGAGGCGGTCGACGACGACGACGACAGGGAGGCGATCGACGACGACAGGGAGGCGATCGACGACGATGACAGCGAGGCGGTCGACGACGACGACGACACCGAGGCGGTCGACGACGACGACGAGAGGGAGGCGGTCGACGACGACGAGGACAGCGAGGCGGTCGACGACGAAGACGACAGCGAGGCGGTCGACGACGACGACAGGGAGGCGGTCGACGACGACGACGACAGGGAGGCGGTCGACGACAACGACGACAGGGAGGCGGTCGACGACGACGACAGCGAGGCGGTCGACGACGACGGGGAGGCGGTCGCCGACGACGTCGACCGGGAGGCGGTCGCCGACGACGACGGGGAGGCGGTCGACTACGACGACGGGGAGGCGGTCGACGACGACGACAGCGAGGCGGTCGACGACGACAGCGAGGCGGTCGACGATGATGACGACAGGGAGGCGGTCGACGACGACGACGACAGCGAGGCGGTCGACGACGACGACAGCGAGGCGGTCGACGACGACGGGTAGGCGGTCGCTGACGACGACGACGGGGAGGCGGTCGACGACGATGACGACGACAGCGAGGCGGTCGACGACGACGACGACGACACCGAGCCGGTCGGCGACGACAACGATGACAGCGAGGCGGTCGACGACGACGACGAGAGGGAGGCGGTCGACGACGACGACGAGAGGGAGGCGGTCGACGACGACGATGAGAGGGAGGCGGTCGACGATGACGACAGCGAGGCGGTCGGCGACGAAGACGACAGCGAGGCGGTTGACGATGACAGCGAGGCGGTCAACGACGACGACGACAGGGAGGCGGTCGACGATGACGACGACAGGGAGACGGTCGACGACGACGACGACACGGAGGCTGTCGACGACGACGACGACAGGGAGGCGGTGGACGACGACGACAGGGAGGCGGTGGACGACGACGACAGCGAGGCGGTCGACGACGGCGACAGCGAGGCGGTCGACGACGACAGGGAGGCGGTTGACGACGACGACGACAGGGAGACGACGACGACGACAGCGAGGCGGTCGACGACGACGACGACAGGGAGACGGTCGAGGACGACGACAACACGGATGCTGTCGACGACGACGACGACAGGGAGGCGGTCGACGACGAAGACGACAGCGAGGCGGTCGAGGACGACGACAGCGAGGCGGTCTACGACGACGACGACAGGGAGGCGATCGACGACGACGACGAGAGGGAGGCGGTCGACGACGACAACGAGAGGGAGGCGGTCGACGACGACGACGAGAGGGAGGCGGTCGACGACGACGACGAAAGGGAGGCGGTCGACGATGACGACAGCGAGGCGGTCGGCGACGAAGACGACAGCGAGGCGGTTGACTATGACAGCGAGGCGGTCAACGACGACGACGACAGGGAGGCGGTCGACGATGGCGACGACAGGGAGACGGTCGACGACGACGACGACACGGAGGCTGTCGACGACGACGACGACAGGGAGGCGTTCTACGACGACGACGACAGCGAGGCGGTCGACGACGACGACAGCGAGGCGGTCGACGACGACGACGACAACGACGGGGAGGCGGTCGACGACAACGACGACAGCGAGGCGGTCGACGACGACGACAGCGAGGCGATCGACGACGACGACGAGAGGGATGCGGTCGATGACGACGACGACAGCGAGGCGGTCGACGACGAAGACGACAGCGAGTCAGTCGACGACGACGACGGGGAGGCGGTCGACGACGACGACGACAGGGAGGCGATCGACGACGACAGGGAGGCGATCGACGACGATGACAGTGAGGCGGTCGACGAAGACGACGACACCGAGGCGGTCGACGACGACGACGAGAGGGAGGCGGTCGACGACGACGAGGACAGCGAGGCGGTCGACGACGAAGACGACAGCGAGGCGGTCGACGACGACGACAGGGAGGCGGTCGACGACGACGACGACAGGGAGGCGGTCGACGACGACGACGACGACGACAGGGAGACGGTCGAGGACGACGACAACACGGATGCTGTCGATGACGACGACGACAGGGAGGCGGTCGACGACGAAGACGACAGCGAGGCGGTCGACGACGACGACAGCGAGGCGGTCTACGACGACGACGACAGCGAGGCGGTCGACGATGACGACGAAAGGGAGGCGGTCGACGATGACGACAGCGAGGCGGTTGACGATGACAGCGAGGCGGTCAACGACGACGACGACAGGGAGGCGGTCGACGATGACGACGACAGGGAGGCGGTCGATGACAACGACGATGCGGAGGCGAACGACGACGACGACAGCGAGGCGGTCGACGACAACGACGACATGGAGGCGGTCGACGACGACAACGACAGCGAGGCGGTCGACGACGAAGACGACAGCGAGGCGGTCGACGACGACGACGACGGGGAGGCGGTCGATGACAACGACGACAGGGAGGCGAACGACGACGACGACAGCGAGGCGGTCGACGACGACGACGACGACAGCGAGCCGGTCGGCGACGACAACCATGACAGCGGGGCGGTCGACGACGACAGGGAGGCGGTCGACGACGACGACGACAGGGAGACGACGACGACGACAGCGAGGCGGTCGACGACGAAGACGACAGGGAGACGGTCGAGGACGACGACAACACGGATGCTGTCGATGACGACGACGACAAGGAGGCGGTCGACGACGAAGACGACAGCGAGGCGGTCGAGGACGACGACAGCGAGGCGGTCTACGACGACGACGACAGGGAGGCGATCGACGACGACGACGAGAGGGAGGCGGTCGACGACGACGACGACAGGGAGGCGATCGACGACGACGACGAGAGGGATGCGGTCGATGACGACGACGACAGCGAGGCGGTCGACGACGAAGATGACAGCGAGTCAGTCGACGACGACGACGGGGAGGCGGTCGACGACGACGACGACAGGGAGGCGATCGACGACGACAGGGAGGCGATCGACGACGATGACAGCGAGGCGGTCGACGACGACGACGACACCGAGGCGGTCGACGACGACGACGAGAGGGAGGCGGTCGACGACGACGAGGACAGCGAGGCGGTCGACGACGAAGACGACAGCGAGGCGGTCGACGGCGACGACAGGGAGGCGGTCTACGACGACGACGACAGGGAGGTGGTCGACGACAACGACGACAGGGAGGCGGTCGACGACGACGACAGGGAGGCGGTCGACGACAACGACGACAGGGAGGTGGTCGACGATGACGACAGCGAGGCGGTCGACGACGACGACAGCGAGGCGGTCGACGACGACGGGGAGGCGGTCGCCGACGACGTCGACCGGGAGGCGGTCGACGACGACGACGGGGATGCGGTCGACTACGACGACGGGGAGGCGGTCGACGACGACGACAGCGAGGCGGTCGACGACGACAGCGAGGCGGTCGACGACGACAGCGAGGCGGTCGACGATGACGAAGACAGGGAGGCGGTCGACGACGACGACGACAGCGAGGCGGTCGACGACGACGGGTAGGCGGTCGCTGACGACGACGACGGGGAGGCGGTCGACGACGATGACGACGACAGCGAGGCGGTCGACGACGACGACGACGACAGCGAGCCGGTCGACGACGACAGGGAGGCGGTCGACGACGACGACGACAGCGAGGCGGTCGACGACGACGACGACAGGGAGACGGTCGAGGACGACGACAACACGGATGCTGTCGATGACGACGACGACAGGGAGGCGGTCGACGACGAAGACGACAGCGAGGCGGTCGACGACGACGACAGCGAGGCGGTCTACGACGACGACGACAGGGAGGCGATCGACGACGACGACGAGAGGGAGGCGGTCGACGACGACAACGAGAGGGAGGCGGTCGACGACGACGACGAGAGGGAGGCGGTCGACGACGACGACGAAAGGGAGGCGGTCGACGATGACGACAGCGAGGCGGTCGGCGACGAAGACGACAGCGAGGCGGTTGACGATGACAGCGAGGCGGTCAACGACGACGACAACAGGGAGGCGGTCGACGATGACGACGACAGGGAGACAGTCGACGACGACGACGACACGGAGGCTGTCGACGACGACGACGACAGGGAGGCGGTCGACGACAACGACGACAGCGAGGCGGTCGACGACGACGACGAGAGGGATGCGGTCGATGACGACGACGACAGCGAGGCGGTCGACGACGAAGACGACAGCGAGTCAGTCGACGACGACGACGGGGAGGCGGTCGACGACGACGACGACAGGGAGGCGATCGACGACGACAGGGAGGCGATCGACGACGATGACAGCGAGGCGGTCGACGACGACGACGACACCGAGGCGGTCGACGACGACGACGAGAGGGAGGCGGTCGACGACGATGAGGACAGCGAGGCGGTCGACGACGAAGACGACAGCGAGGCGGTCGACGACGACGACAGGGAGGCGGTCGACGACAACGACGACAGGGAGGCGGTCGACGACGACGACAGCGAGGCGGTCGACGACGACGGGGAGGCGGTCGCCGACGACGTCGACCGGGAGGCGGTCGCCGACGACGACGGGGAGTCGGTCGACTACGACGACGGGGAGGCGGTCGACGACGACGACAGCGAGGCGGTCGACGACGACAGCGAGGCGGTCGACGACGACAGCGAGGCGGTCGACGATGATGACGACAGGGAGGCGGTCGACGACGACGACGACAGCGAGGCGGTCGACGACGACGACAGCGAGGCGGTCGACGACGACGGGTAGGCGGTCGCTGACGACGACGACGGGGAGGCGGTCGACGACGATGACGACGATAGCGAGGCGGTCGACGACGACGACGACGACAGCGAGCCGGTCGGCGACGACAACGATGACAGCGAGGCGGTCGACGACGACGACGAGAGGGAGGCGGTCGACGACGACGACGAGAGGGAGGCGGTCGACGACGACGATGAGAGGGAGGCGGTCGACGATGACGACAGCGAGGCGGTCGGCGACGAAGACGACAGCGAGGCGGTTGACGATGACAGCGAGGCGGTCAACGACGACGACGACAGGGAGGCGGTCGACGATGACGACGACAGGGAGACGGTCGACGACGACGACGACACGGAGGCTGTCGACGACGACGACGACAGGGAGGCGGTGGACGACGACGACAGGGAGGCGGTGGACGACGACGACAGCGAGG
Source organism: Strix aluco (assembly GCF_031877795.1). Lineage (NCBI taxonomy): Eukaryota > Metazoa > Chordata > Aves > Strigiformes > Strigidae > Strix > Strix aluco. Next base: position 172,865,000 of record NC_133931.1, on the reverse strand, counting down.
CGGTCGACGACGGCGACAGCGAGGCGGTCGACGACGACAGGGAGGCGGTCGACGACGACGACGACAGGGAGACGACGACGACGACAGCGAGGCGGTCGACGACGACGACGACAGGGAGACGGTCGAGGACGACGACAACACGGATGCTGTCGACGACGACGACGACAGGGAGGCGGTCGACGACGAAGACGACAGCGAGGCGGTCTACGACGACGACGACAGGGAGGCGATCGACGACGACGACGAGAGGGAGGCGGTCGACGACGACAACGAGAGGGAGGCGGTCGACGACGACGACGAGAGGGAGGCGGTCGACGACGACGACGAAAGGGAGGCGGTCGACGATGACGACAGCGAGGCGGTCGGCGACGAAGACGACAGCGAGGCGGTTGACTATGACAGCGAGGCGGTCAACGACGACGACGACAGGGAGGCGGTCGACGATGACGACGACAGGGAGACGGTCGACGACGACGACGACACGGAGGCTGTCGACGACGACGACGACAGGGAGGCGTTCGACGACGACGACGACAGCGAGGCGGTCGACGACGACGACAGCGAGGCGGTCGACGACGACGACGACAACGACGGGGAGGCGGTCGACGACAACGACGACAGCGAGGCGGTCGACGACGACGACAGCGAGGCGATCGACGACGACGACGAGAGGGATGCGGTCGATGACGACGACGACAGCGAGGCGGTCGACGACGAAGACGACAGCGAGTCAGTCGACGACGACGACGGGGAGGCGGTCGACGACGACGACGACAGGGAGGCGATCGACGACGACAGGGAGGCGATCGACGACGATGACAGTGAGGCGGTCGACGAAGACGACGACACCGAGGCGGTCGACGACGACGACGAGAGGGAGGCGGTCGACGACGACGAGGACAGCGAGGCGGTCGACGACGAAGACGACAGCGAGGCGGTCGACGACGACGACAGGGAGGCGGACGACGACGACGACGACAGGGAGGCGGTCGACGACGACGACGACAGGGAGACGGTCGAGGACGACGACAACACGGATGCTGTCGATGACGACGACGACAGGGAGGCGGTCGACGACGAAGACGACAGCGAGGCGGTCTACGACGACGACGACAGCGAGGCGGTCGACGACGACGACGAGAGGGAGGCGGTCGACGACGACAACGAGAGGGAGGCGGTCGACGACGACGACGAGAGGGAGGCGGTCGACGACGACGACGAAAGGGAGGCGGTCGACGATGACGACAGCGAGGCGGTTGACGATGACAGCGAGGCGGTCAACGACGACGACGACAGGGAGGCGGTCGACGATGACGACGACAGGGAGGCGGTCGATGACAACGACGATGCGGAGGCGAACGACGACGACGACAGCGAGGCGGTCGACGACCACGACGACATGGAGGCGGTCGACGACGACAACGACAGCGAGGCGGTCGACGACGAAGACGACAGCGAGGCGGTCGACGACGACGACGACGGGGAGGCGGTCGATGACAACGACGACAGGGAGGCGAACGACGACGACGACAGCGAGGCGGTCGACGACGACGACGACGACAGCGAGCCGGTCGGCGACGACAACCATGACAGCGGGGCGGTCGACGACGACAGGGAGGCGGTCGACGACGACGACGACAGGGAGACGACGACGACGACAGCGAGGCGGTCGACGACGAAGACGACAGGGAGACGGTCGAGGACGACGACAACACGGATGCTGTCGATGACGACGACGACAAGGAGGCGGTCGACGACGAAGACGACAGCGAGGCGGTCGAGGACGACGACAGCGAGGCGGTCTACGACGACGACGACAGGGAGGCGATCGACGACGACGACGAGAGGGATGCGGTCGATGACGACGACGACAGCGAGGCGGTCGACGACGAAGACGACAGCGAGTCAGTCGACGACGACGACGGGGAGGCGGTCGACGACGACGACGACAGGGAGGCGATCGACGACGACAGGGAGGCGATCGACGACGATGACAGCGAGGCGGTCGACGACGACGACGACACCGAGGCGGTCGACGACGACGACGACAGGGAGACGGTCGAGGACGACGACAACACGGATGCTGTCGATGACGACGACGACAGGGAGGCGGTCGACGACGAAGACGACAGCGAGGCGGTCGACGACGACGACAGCGAGGCGGTCTACGACGACGACGACAGGGAGGCGATCGACGACGACGACGAGAGGGAGGCGGTCGACGTCGACAACGAGAGGGAGGCGGTCGACGACGACGACGAGAGGGAGGCGGTCGACGACGACGACGAAAGGGAGGCGGTCGACGATGACGACAGCGAGGCGGTCGGCGACGAAGACGACAGCGAGGCGGTTGACGATGACAGTGAGGCGGTCAACGACGACGACAACAGGGAGGCGGTCGACGATGACGACGACAGGGAGACAGTCGACGACGACGACGACACGGAGGCTGTCGACGACGACGACGACAGGGAGGCGTTCGACGACGACGACGACAGCGAGGCGGTCGACGACGACGACGGGGAGGCGGTCGACGACAACGACGACAGCGAGGCGGTCGACGACGACGACGAGAGGGATGCGGTCGATGACGACGACGACAGCGAGGCGGTCGACGACGAAGACGACAGCGAGTCAGTCGACGACGACGACGGGGAGGCGGTCGACGACGACGACGACAGGGAGGCGATCGACGACGACGGGGAGGCGGTCGACGACGATGACGACGACAGCGAGGCGGTCGACGACGACGACGACGACAGCGAGCCGGTCGGCGACGACAACAATGACAGCGAGGCGGTCGACGACGACGACGAGAGGGAGTCGGTTGACGACGACGACGACAGGGAGGCGGTCGACGATGACGACAGCGAGGCGGTCGGCGACGAAGACGACAGCGAGGCGGTTGACGATGACAGCGAGGCGGTCAACGACGACGACGACAGGGAGGCGGTCGACGACGACGACGACACGGAGGCTGTCGACGACGACGACGACAGGGAGGCGGTGGACGACGACGACAGCGAGGCGGTCGACGACGACGACGACACGGAGGCGGTCGACGACGACGACGGCGAGGCAGTCGTCGACGACGACGGCGAGGCGGTCGACGACGACGGCGAGGCGGTCGACGACGACAGCGAGGCAGTCGACGACGAAGCGAGGCCGTCGACGACAATGACGACAGCGAGGCGGTCGACGTCGACGACAGGGAGGCGGTCGACGACGACGACAGGGAGGCGGTCGACGACAACGACGACATGGAGGCGGTCGACGACGACAACGACAGCGAGGCGGTCGACGACGAAGACGACAGCGAGGCGGTCGACGACGACGACGACGGGGAGGCGGTCGATGACAACGACGATGCGGAGGCGAACGACGACGACGACAGCGAGGCGGTCGACGACGATGACGACAGCGAGGCAGTCGACGACGACGAGAGCGAGGCAGTCGACGACGACGAGAGCGAGGCGGTCGACGACGACGATGACAGCGAGGCGGTCGACGACGATGACAACAGCGAGGCGGTCGACGACGACGACAGCGAGGCGGTCAACGACGACGACGACGACGACAGGGAGACGACGACGACGACGACGACAGGGAGACGACGACGACGACAGGGAGACGGACGACGACGACGACGACACGGAGGCTGTCGATGACGACAGGGAGGCGGTCGACGACGACGATGACAGGGAGGCGATCGACGACGACGACGACAGCGAGGCGGTCGACGACGACGATGACGACAGTGAGGCGGTCGACGACGACAGCGAGTCGGTCGACGACGACGACGAGAGGGAGGCGGTCGACGACGACGACGACAGCGAGGCGGTCGACGACGACGACGACACGGAGGCTGTCGACGACCACGACGACAGCGAGGCGGTCGACGACCACGACGACAGCGAGGCGGTCGACGACCACGACGACAGCGAGGCGGTCGACGACGACGACGACAGCGAGGCGGTCGACGACGACGACGACGGGGAGGCGATCGATGACGACGACGACGACAGCGAGGCGGTCGACGACGACGACGACAGCGAGGCGGTCGACGACGACGACGACACGGAGGCGGTCGACGACGACGACGACATGGAGGCGATCGACGGCGACGACGACAGCGCGGCGGTCGACGACGACGACAACAGCGATGCGGTCGACGATGACGACAGCGAGGCGGTCGACGACGACGACAGGGAGGCGGTCGACGACGACGACGACGACAGGGAGACGACGACGACGACAGCGAGGCGGTCGACGACGACGACGACAGGGAGACGGACGACGACGACGACGACACGGAGGCTGTCGACGACGACAGGGAGGCGGTCGACGACGACGATGACAGGGAGGCGATCGACGACGACGACGACAGCGAGGCGGTCGACGACGACGATGACGACAGCGAGGCGGTCGACGACGACAGGGAGGCGGTCGACGACGACGACGACAGGGAGACGACGACGACGACAGCGAGGCGATCGACGACGACGACGACAGCGAGGCGGTCGACGACCACGACGACAGCGAGGCGGTCGACGACGACGACGACAGCGAGGCGGTCGACGACGACGACGCCGGGGAGGCGATCGATGACGACGACGACGACAGCGAGGCGGTCGACGACGACGACGACAGCGAGGCGGTCGACGACGACGACGACACGGAGGCGGTCGACGACGACGACGACATGGAGGCGATCGACGGCGACGACGACAGCGAGGCGGTCGATGATGACGACGAGAGGGAGGCGGTCGACGACGACGACGACGACAGCGAGGCGGTCGACGACGACGACAGCGCGGCGGTCGACGACGACGACAGCGAGGCGGTCGACGACGACAGCGAGGCGGTCGACGACGACGACGACACAGAGGCGGTCGACGACGACGACGACAGGGAGGCGGTCGATGACGACGACGACGACAGCGAGGCGGTCGACGACGACGACGACAGCGAGTCGGTCGACGACGACGACGAGAGGGAGGCGGTCGACGACGACACGGAGGCTGTCGACGAGCACGACGACAGGGAGGCGGTCGACGACGACCACGACAGCGAGGCGGTCGACGACGACGACGACAGCGAGGCGGTCGACGACGACAGCGAGGCAGTCGACGACGACGACGACAGCGAGGCGGTCGACGACGACGACGACAGCGAGGCGGTCGGCGACGACGACGACGACAGCGAGGCGGTCGACGACGACGACAGCGAGGCGGTCGACGACGACGACGAGAGGGAGGCGGTCGACGACGACGACGACACGGAGGCTGTCGACGACCACGACGACAGCGAGGCGGTCGACGACCACGACGACAGCGAGGCGGTCGACGACGACGACGACGGGGAGGCGATCGACGACGACGACGACGACAGCGAGGCGGTCGACGACGACGACGACAGCGAGGCGGTCGACGACGATGACAACAGAGAGGCGGTCGACGACGACGACAGCGAGGCGGTCAACGACGACGACGACGACGACAGGGAGACGACGACGACGACAGCGAGGCGGTCGGCGACGACGACGACAGGGAGACGGACGACGACGACGACGACACGGAGGCTGTCGACGACGACAGGGAGGCGGTCGACGACGACGATGACAGGGAGGCGATCGACGACGACGACGTCAGCGAGGCGGTCGACGACGACGATGACGACAGCGAGGCGGTCGACGACGACAGCGAGTCGGTCGACGACGACGACGAGAGGGAGGCGGTCGACGACGACGACGAGAGGGAGGCGGTCGACGACGACGACGAGAGGGAGGCGGTCGACGACGACGACGACACGGAGGCTGTCGACGACCACGACGACAGCGAGGCGGTCGACGACCACGACGACAGCGAGGCGATCGACGACGACGACGACAGCGAGGCGGTCGACGACGACAGCGAGGCGGTCGACGACGACGACGACAGCGAGGCGGTCGACGACGACGACGACGGGGAGGCGATCGATGACGACGACGACGACAGCGAGGCGGTCGACGACGACGACGACAGCGAGGCGGTCGACGACGACGACGACAGCGAGGCGGTCGACGACGACGACGACAGGGAGGCGGTCGGCGACGACGACGACATGGAGGCGATCGACGGCGACGACGACAGCGAGGCGGTCGATGATGACGACGAGAGGGAGGCGGTCGACGACGACGACGACGACAGCGAGGCGGTCGACGACGACGACAGCGCGGCGGTCGACGACGACGACAGCGAGGCGGTCGACGACGACGACGACAGCGAGCCGGTCGACGACGACGACAGCGAGGCATTCGACGACGACGACGACAGCGAGGCGGTCGACGATGACGACGACGACAGCGAGGCGGTCGATGACGACGACGACGACAGCGAGGCGGTCGACGACGACGACGACAGCGAGTCGGTCGACGACGACGACGAGAGGGAGGCGGTCGACGACGACGACGAGAGGGAGGCGGTCGACGACGACACGGAGGCTGTCGACGAGCACGACGACAGGGAGGCGGTCGACGACGACCACGACAGCGAGGCGGTCGACAACGACGACGACAGCGAGGCGGTCGACGACGACAGCGAGGCGGTCGACGACGACGACGACAGCGAGGCGGTCGACGACGACGACGACAGCAAGGCGGTCGGCGACGACGACGACACGGAGGCTGTCGACGACCACGACGACAGGGAGGCGGACGACGACGACGACGACAGGGAGGCGATCGACGACGACGACGACGACAGCGAGGCGGTCGACGACGACGACAGCGAGGCGGTCGACGACGACGACGAGAGGGAGGCGGTCGACGACGACGACGACACGGAGGCTGTCGACGACCACGACGACAGCGAGGCGGTCGACGACCACGACGACAGCGAGGCGGTCGACGACGACAGCGAGGCGGTCGACGACGACAGCGAGGCGGTCGACGACGACGACGACAGCGAGGCGGTCGACGACGACGACGACGGGGAGGCGACCGACGACGACGACGACGACAGCGAGGCGGTCGACGACGACGACGACAGCGAGGCGGTCGACGACGACGACGACAGCGAGGCGGTCGACGACGACGACGACAGGGAGGCGGTCGGCGACGACGACAGCGAGGCGGTCGACGACGACGACGACGACAGGGAGATGACGACGACGACAGCGAGGCGGTCGACGATGATGACAGCTAGGCGGTCGACGACGACAACGACGACAGCGAGGCGGTCGACGACGACGACGACGGCGAGGCGGTCGCCGCCGCCGACGACGGGGAGGCGGTCGACGACGACGACGACGGGGAGGCAATCGACGACGACGACGACGACAGCGAGGCGGTCGACGACGACGATGACAGCGAGGCGGTCGGCGACGACGACGATAGCGAGGCGGTCGACGACGACGACGAGAGGGAGGCGGTCGACGACGACGACGAGAGGGAGGCGGTCGACGACGACGACGAGAGGTATGCGGTCGACGACCACGACAACAGCGAGGCAGTCGACGACGACGACGACAGCGAGGCGGTCGACGACGACAGCGAGGCGCTCGACGACGACGACGACAGCGAGGCGGTCGACGACGACGACGACGGGGAGGCGATCGATGACGACGACGACGACGGGGAGGCGATCGATGACGACGACGACGACGGGGAGGCGATCGATGACGACGACGACGACAGCGAGGCGGTCGACGACGACGACGACAGCGAGGCGGTCGACGACGATGACAGCGAGTCGGTCGACGACGACGACGACACGGAGGCGGTCGACGACGACGACGACACGGAGGCGATCGACGACGACGACGACAGCGAGGCGGTCGATGATGACGACAGCGAGGCGGTCGGCGACGACGACAGCGAGGCGGTCGACGACGACGACGACAGCGAGCTGGTCGACGACGACGACGACAGCGAGGCATTCGATGACGACGACGACAGCGAGGCGTTCGACGACGACAACGACGACAGCGAGGCGGTCGATGACGACGACGACAGCGAGGCGGTCGACGACGACGACGACGGGGAGGCGATCGATGACGACGACGACGACGGGGAGGCGATCGATGACGACGACGACGACAGCGAGGCGGTCGACGACGACGACGACAGCGAGGCGGTCGACGACGACGACGACAGCGAGGCGGTCGACGACGACGACGACAGCGAGGCGGTCGACGACGACGACGACACGGAGGCGGTCGACGACGACGACGACATGGAGGCGATCGACGACGACGACGACAGCGAGGCGGTCGATGATGACGACAGCGAGGCGGTCGGCGACGACGACAGCGAGGCGGTCGACGACGACGACGACAGCGAGCCGGTCGACGACGACGACAGCGAGGCATTCGATGACGACGACGACAGCGAGGCGTTCGACGACGACAACGACGACAGCGAGGCGGTCGATGACGACGACGACGACAGCGAGGCGGTCGACGACGACAGCGAGTCGGTCGACGACGACGACGAGAGTGAGGCGGTCGACGACGACGACGAGAGGGAGGCGGTCGACGACGACGACGACACGGAGGCTGTCGACGAGCACGACGACAGGGAGGCGGTCGACGACGACGACGACGACAGCGAGGCGGTCGACGACGATGACGACAGCGAGGCGGTCGACGACGACAGCGAGGCGGTCGACGACGACGACGACAGCGAGGCGGTCGGCGACGACGACGACAGCGAGGCGGTCGGCGACGACGACGACACGGAGGCTGTCGATGACCACGACGACAGGGAGGCGGACGACGACGACGACGACAGGGAGGCGATCAACGACGATGACGACGACAGCGAGGCGGTCGACGACGACGACAGCGAGGCGGTCGACGACGACGACGAGAGGGAGGCTGTCGACGACGACGACGAGAGGGAGGCGGTCGACGACGACGACGAGAGGGAGGCGGTCGACGACGACGAGGACACAGAGGCTGTCGACGACCACGACGACAGCGAGGCGGTCGACGACCACGACGACAGCGAGGCGGTCGACGACGACAGCGAGGCGGTCGACGACGACGACGACGGGGAGGCGATCGACGACGACGACGACGACAGCGAGGCGGTCGACGACGACGACGACAGCGAGGCGGTCGACGACGACGACGACAGCGAGGCGGTCGACGACGACGACGACAGGGAGGCGGTCGACGACGACGACGACAGGGAGGCCGTCGACGACGACGACGACAGCGAGGCGGTCGACGACGACGACAGCGAGGCGGTCGACGACGATGACAGCGAGTCGGTCGACGACGACGACGAGAGGGAGACGGTCGACGACGACGACGAGAGGGAGGCGGTCGACGACGACGACGAGAGGGAGGCGGTCGACGACGACGACGAGAGGGAGGCGGTCGACGACGACGACGACACGGAGGCTGTCGACAACCACGACTACAGGGAGGCGGTCGACGACGACGACGACAGCGAGGCGGTCGACGACGACAGCGAGGCGGTCGACGACGACGACGACAGCGAGGCGGTCGACGACGACGACGACGACAGCGAGGCGGTCGACGACGACGGGGAGGCGATCGACGACAACGACGACGACGGCGAGGCGTTCGACGACGACGACGACGGCGAGGCGGTCGACGACGACGACAGCGAGGCGGTCGACGACGACGACAGCGAGGCGGTCGACGACGACGACGACGACAGCGAGGCGGTCGACGACGACGACGACAGCGAGCCGGTCGACGAAAACAGCGAGGCATTCGACGACGACGACGACAGCGAGGCGTTCGACGACGACGACGACGACAGCGAGGCGGTCGATGACGACGACGACGACAGCGAGGCGGTCGACGACGACGACGACACGGAGGCGGTCGACGACGATGACGACACGGAGGCGGTCGATGACGACGACGACAGGGAGGCGGTCGACGACGACGACGACATGGAGGCGATCGACGACGACGACAGCGAGGCGGTCGATGATGACGACGAGAGGGAGGCGGTCGACGACGACGACGACGACAGCGAGGCGGTCGACGACGACGACAGCGCGGCGGTCGACGACGACGACAGCGAGGCGTTCGACGACGACGACAGCGAGGCGGTCGACGACGACGACGACAGCGAGGCTGTCGACGACGACGACGACGACGACGGGGAGGCGGTCGACGACAACGACGACAGCGAGGCGGTCGACGACGACGACAGCGAGGCGGTCGACGACGACGACGACAGCGAGCCGGTCGACGACGACAGCGAGGCGGTCGACGACGACGACGACAGCGAGGCTGTTGACGACGACGACGACAGCGATGCGGTCGACGACGACGATGACACGGAGGCTGTCGACGACCACGACGACAGGGAGGCGGTCGAAGACGACGACGACAGCGAGGCGATCGACGATGACGACGACAGCGAGGCGGTCGACGACGACGACGAGAGGGAGACGGTAGACGACGACGACGAGAGGGAGGCGGTCGATGACGACGACGAGAGGGAGGCGGTCAACGACGACGACGAGAGGGAGGCGGTCGACGACGACAGCGAGGCGGTCGACGACGACGACGACAGCGAGGCGGTCGGCGACGACGACGACACGGAGGCTGTCGACGACCACGACGACAGGGAGGCGGTCGAAGACGACGACGACAGCGAGGCGATCGACGACGACGACGACGACAGCGAGGCGGTCGACGACGACGACGACAGCGAGGCGGTCGACGACGACGACGACAGCGAGGCGGTCGACGACGACGACGACAGTGAGGCGGACGACGACAACGACGACAACGACGACAGGGAGTCGATTGACGACGACGACGAGAGGGAGGCGGTCGACGACGACGACGACAGCGAGGCGGTCGACGACGACGACGACGACAGCGAGGCGGTCGACGACGACGACGACGACGACAGCGAGGCGGTCGACGACGACGACGACACGGAGGCGGTCGACGACGACGACGACATGGAGGCGATCGACGACGATGACGACAGCGAGGCGGTCGATGATGACGACGAGAGGGAGGCGGTCGACGACGACGACGACGACAGCGAGGCGGTCGACGACGACGACGAGAGGGAGGCGGTCGACGACAACGACGAGAGGGAGGCGGTCGACGACGACGACGACACGGAGGCTGTCGACGACCACGCCGACAGGGAGGCCGTCGACGACGACAGCGAGGCGGTCGACGACGACGACGACAGCGAGGCGGTCGACGACGACGGGGAGGCGGTCGACGACGACAACGACAGCGAGGCGGTCGACGATGACGATGACAGCGAGGCGGTCGACGACGACGACGACACGGAGGCGGTCGGTGATGACGACGAGAGGGAGGCGGTCGACGACCACGACAACAGGGAGGCGGATGACGACGACGACGAGAGGGAGGCGGTCGACGACGACGACGAGAGGGAGGCGGTCGACGACGACGACGACAGCGAGGCGGTCGACGACGACGACGACAGCGAGGCGGTCGACAACGACGACGGCGAGGCGGTCGCTGCCGACAACGACGGGGAGGCGGTCGACGACGACGACGACGGGGAGGCGATCGACGACGATGACGACGGAGAGGTGATCGACGACGACGACGAAGACAGCGAGGCGGTCGACGACGACAGCGAGGCGGTCGACGACGACGACGACGGGGAGGCGATCGACGACGACGACGACGACAGCGAGGCGGTCGACGACGACGACGACAGCGAGGCGGTCGACGACGACGACGACACGGAGGCGGTCGACGACGACGACGACAGCGAGGCGGTCGACGACGACGACGACAGCGAGGCGGTCGACGACGACAGCGAGACGGTCGACGACGACGACGACAGCGAGGCGGTCGACGACGACGACGACAGCGAGGCGGTCGACGACGACAGCGAGGCGGTCGACGACGACGACGACAGCGAGGCGGTCGACGACGACGACGACAGTGAGGCGGTCGACGACGACGACGACGAGAGCGAGGCGGTCGACGACGACAGCGAGGCGGTCGACGACCACGACGACAGCAATCCGGTCGACGACGACGACAGCGAGGCATTCGACGACGACGACGACAGGGAGGCGGTCGACGACGACGACGACATGGAGTCGATCGACGACGACGACAGCGAGGCGGTCAATGATGACGACGAGAGGGAGGCGGTCGACAACGACAGGGAGGCGGTCGACGACGACGACGACACGGAGGCTGTCGACGACCACGACGACAGGGAGGCCGTCGACGACGACGACGACAGCGAGGCGGTCGACGACGACGACGACAGCGAGGCGGTCGACGACGACAGCGAGGCAGTCGACGACGACAGCGAGGCGGTCGACGACGACAGCGAGGCAGTCGACGACGACAGCGAGGCGGTCGACGACGACGACGACAGCGAGGCGGTCGACGACGACGACGACACGGAGGCGGTCGACGACGACGACGACGACAGGGAGGCGGTCGACGACGACGACGACATGGAGGCGATCGACGACGACGACGACACGGAGGCGGACGACGACGACGACGAGAGGGAGGCGGTCGACGATGACGACGACACGGAGGCTGTCGACGACCACGACGACAGGGAGGCGGTCGACGACGACGACGACAGCGAGGCGGTCGAAGACGACGACGACAGCGAGGCAGTCGACGACGACGACGACAGGGAGGCGGTCGACGACGACGACAGCGAGGCGGTCAACGACGATGACAGCGAGTCGGTCGACGACGACGACGAGAGGGAGACGGTCGACGACGACGACGAGAGGGAGGCGGTCGATGACGACGACGAGAGGGAGGCGGTCGACGACGACGACGAGAGGGAGGCTGTCGACGACGACAGCGAGGCGGTCGACGACGACGACGACAGCGAGGCGGTCGACGACGACGACGACAGAGAGGCGGTCGGCGACGACGACGACACGGAGGCTGTCGACGACCACGACGACAGGGAGGCGGACGACGACGACGACGACAGGGAGGCGATCGACGACGACGACGACGACAGCGAGGCGGTCGACGACGACGACGACAGCGAGGCGGTCGACGACGACGACGACGACAGCGAGGCGGTCGACGACGACGACGACGACAGCGAGGCGGTCGACGACGACGACGATAGCGAGGCGGTCGACGACGACGACGACACGGAGGCGGTCGACGACGACGACGACAGCGAGGCGGTCGACGACGACGACGACAGCGAGGCGGTCGACGACGACGACAACAGCGAGGCGGTCGACGACGACAGCGAGGCGGTCGACGACGACGACGACAGGGAGGCGATCGACGACGACAGGGAGGCGATCGACGACGATGACAGTGAGGCGGTCGACGACGACGACGACACTGAGGCGGTCGACGACGACGACGAGAGGGAGGCGGTCGACGACGACGAGGACAGCGAGGCGGTCGACGACGAAGACGACAGCGAGGCGGTCGACGACGACGACAGGGAGGCGGTCGACGACGACGACGACAGGGAGGCGGTCGACGACAACGACGACAGGGAGGCGGTCGACGACGACGACAGGGAGGCGGTCGACGACAACGACGACAGGGAGGCGGTCGACGACGACGACAGCGAGGCGGTCGACGACGACGACGACGACGACAGCGAGGCGGTCGACGACGACGACAGCGAGTCGGTCGACGACGACGACGAGAGGGAGGCGGTCGATGACGACGACGAGAGGGAGGCGGTCGACGACGACGACGAGAGGCAGGCGGTCGACGACAACGATGAGAGGGAGGCAGTCGACGACGACGACGACACGGAGGCGGTCGACGACGACGACGACACGGAGGCTGTCGACGACCACGACGAGAGGGAGGCGGTCGACGACGACGACGACAGCGAGGCGGTCGACGACGACAGCGAGGCGGTCGACGACGACAACGACAGCGAGGCGGTCGACGACGACGACGACAGCGAGGCGGTCGACGACGACAATGACAGCGAGGCGGTCGACGACGACGACGACACGGAGGCTGTCGACGACCACGACGACAGGGAGGCGGACGACGACGACGACGACAACGAGGCGGTCGACGATGACGACAGCGAGTCGGTCGACGACGACGACGAGAGGGAGGCGGTCGACGACGACGACGAGAGGGAGGCGGTCGACGACGACGACGAGAGGGAGGCGGTCGACGACGACGACGAGAGGGAGGCGGTCGATGACGACGACGAGAGGAAGGCGGTCAACGACGACGACGACACGGAGGCTGTCGATGACCACGACGACAGCGAGGCGGTCGACGACCACGACGACAGCGAGGCGGTCGACGACGACGACGACAGCGAGGCGGTCGGCGACGACGACGACACGGACGCTGTCGACGACCACGAAGACAGGGAGGCGGACGACGACGACGACGACAGGGAGGCGATCGACGACGACGACGACGACAGCGAGGCGGTCGACGACGACGACGACACGGACGCTGTCGACGACCACGAAGACAGGGAGGCGGACGACGACGACGACGACAGGGAGGCGATCGACGACGACGACGACGACAGCGAGGCGGTCGACGACGACGACGACACGGAGACGGTCGACGACGACGACGACACGGAGGCTGTCGACGACCACGACGACAGGGAGGCGGTCGACGACGACGACGACGGCGAGGCGGTCCCCGCCGACGACAACGGGGAGGCGGTCGATGACGACGACGACGGGGAGGCGATCGACGACGACGACGATGACAGTGAGGCGGTCGACGACGATGACAGCGAGTCGGTCGACGACGACGACGAGAGGGAGGCGGTCGACGACGACGACGAGAGGGAGGCGGTCGATGACAACGACGAGAGGCAGGCGGTCGACGACGACGACGACAGGGAGGCGGTCGACGATGACGACGACACGGAGGCTGTCGACGACCACAACGACAGGGAGGCGGACGACGACGACGACGACAGCGAGGCGGTCGACGACGACGACGACGGGGAGGCGATCGACGACGACGACGACGACAGCGAGGCGGTCGACGACGACGACGACACGGAGGCGGTCGACGACGACGACGACAGCGAGGCGGTCGACGACGACGACGACAGCGAGGCGGTCGACGACGACGACGACAGCGAGGCGGTCGACGACGACGACGACAGCGAGGCGGTCGACGACGACAGCGAGGCGGTCGACGACGACGACGACGACAGCGAGGTGGTCGACGACGATGTCAACAGCGAGGCAGTCGGCGATGACGACGACAGGGAGGCGGTCGACAACGACAGGGAGGCGGTCGACGACGACGACGACACGGAGGCTGTCGACGACCACGACGACAGGGAGGCCGTCGACGACGACGACGACAGCGAGGCGGTCGACGACGACGACGACAGCGAGGCGGTCGACGACGACGACGACAGCGAGGCGGTCGACAACGACGACGGCGAGGCGGTCGCTGCCGACAACGACGGGGAGGCGGTCGACGACGACGACGACGGGGAGGCGATCGACGACGATGACGACGGAGAGGTGATCGACGACGACGACGAAGACAGCGAGGCGGTTGACGACGACAGCGAGGCGGTCGACGACGACGACGACGGGGAGGCGATCGACGACGACGACGACGACAGCGAGGCGGTCGACGACGACGACGACACGGAGGCGGTCGACGACGACGACGACAGCGAGGCGGTCGACGACGACAGCGAGACGGTCGACGACGACGACGACAGCGAGGCGGTCGACGACGACGACGACAGCGAGGCGGTCGACGACGACGACGACAGCGAGGCGGTCGACGACGACAGCGAGGCGGTCGACGACGACGACGACAGCGAGGCGGTCGACGACGACGACGACAGTGAGGCGGTCGACGACGACGACGACGAGAGCGAGGCGGTCGACGACGACAGCGAGGCGGTCGACGACCACGACGACAGCAATCCGGTCGACGACGACGACAGCGAGGCATTCGACGACGACGACGACAGGGAGTCGGTCGACGACGACGACGACATGGAGGCGATCGACGACGACGACAGCGAGGCGGTCAATGATGACGACGACAGGGAGGCGGTCGACAACGACAGGGAGGCGGTCGACGACGACGACGACACGGAGGCTGTCGACGACCACGACGACAGGGAGGCCGTCGACGACGACGACGACAGCGAGGCGGTCGACGACGACGACGACAGCGAGGCGGTCGACGACGACAGCGAGGCAGTCGACGACGACAGCGAGGCGGTCGACGACGACGACGACAGCGAGGCGGTCGACGACGACGACGACACGGAGGCGGTCGACGACGACGACGACGACAGGGAGGCGGTCGACGACGACGACGACATGGAGGCGATCGACGACGACGACGACACGGAGGCGGACGACGACGACGACGAGAGGGAGGCGGTCGACGATGACGACGACACGGAGGCTGTCGACGACCACGACGACAGGGAGGCGGTCGACGACGACGACGACAGCGAGGCGGTCGAAGACGACGACGACAGCGAGGCAGTCGACGACGACGACGACAGGGAGGCGGTCGACGACGACGACAGCGAGGCGGTCGACGACGACGACGACAGCGAGGCGGTCAACGACGATGACAGCGAGTCGGTCGACGACGACGACGAGAGGGAGACGGTCGACGACGACGACGAGAGGGAGGCGGTCGACGACGACGACGAGAGGGAGGCTGTCGACGACGACAGCGAGGCGGTCGACGACGACGACGACAGCGAGGCGGTCGACGACGACGACGACAGAGAGGCGGTCGGCGACGACGACGACACGGAGGCTGTCGACGACCACGACGACAGGGAGGCGGACGACGACGACGACGACAGGGAGGCGATCGACGACGACGACGACGACAGCGAGGCGGTCGACGACGACGACGACAGCGAGGCGGTCGACGACGACGACGACGACAGCGAGGCGGTCGACGACGACGACGACAGGGAGGCGATCGACGACGACAGGGAGGCGATCGACGACGATGACAGTGAGGCGGTCGACGACGACGACGACACTGAGGCGGTCGACGACGACGACGAGAGGGAGGCGGTCGACGACGACGAGGACAGCGAGGCGGTCGACGACGAAGACGACAGCGAGGCGGTCGACGACGACGACAGGGAGGCGGTCGACGACGACGACGACAGGGAGGCGGTCGACGACAACGACGACAGGGAGGCGGTCGACGACGACGACAGGGAGGCGGTCGACGACAACGACGACAGGGAGGCGGTCGACGACGACGACAGCGAGGCGGTCGACGACGACGACGACGACGACAGCGAGGCGGTCGACGACGACGACAGCGAGTCGGTCGACGACGACGACGAGAGGGAGGCGGTCGATGACGACGACGAGAGGGAGGCGGTCGACGACGACGACGAGAGGCAGGCGGTCGACGACAACGATGAGAGGGAGGCAGTCGACGACGACGACGACACGGAGGCGGTCGACGACGACGACGACACGGAGGCTGTCGACGACCACGACGAGAGGGAGGCGGTCGACGACGACGACGACAGCGAGGCGGTCGACGACGACAGCGAGGCGGTCGACGACGACAACGACAGCGAGGCGGTCGACGACGACGACGACAGCGAGGCGGTCGACGACGACAATGACAGCGAGGCGGTCGACGACGACGACGACACGGAGGCTGTCGACGACCACGACGACAGGGAGGCGGACGACGACGACGACGACAGCGAGGCGGTCGACGATGACGACAGCGAGTCGGTCGACGACGACGACGAGAGGGAGGCGGTCGACGACGACGACGAGAGGGAGGCGGTCGACGACGACGACGAGAGGGAGGCGGTCGACGACGACGACGAGAGGGAGGCGGTCGATGACGACGACGAGAGGAAGGCGGTCAACGACGACGACGACACGGAGGCTGTCGATGACCACGACGACAGCGAGGCGGTCGACGACCACGACGACAGCGAGGCGGTCGACGACGACGACGACAGCGAGGCGGTCGGCGACGACGACGACACGGACGCTGTCGACGACCACGACGACAGGGAGGCGGACGACGACGACGACGACAGGGAGGCGATCGACGACGACGACGACGACAGCGAGGCGGTCGACGACGACGACGACACGGAGACGGTCGACGACGACGACGACACGGAGGCTGTCGACGACCACGACGACAGGGAGGCGGTCGACGACGACGACGACGGCGAGGCGGTCCCCGCCGACGACGACGGGGAGGCGGTCGATGACGACGACGACGGGGAGGCGATCGACGACGACGACGATGACAGTGAGGCGGTCGACGACGATGACAGCGAGTCGGTCGACGACGACGACGAGAGGGAGGCGGTCGACGACGACGACGAGAGGGAGGCGGTCGATGACAACGACGAGAGGCAGGCGGTCGACGACGACGACGATAGGGAGGCGGTCGACGATGACGACGACACGGAGGCTGTCGACGACCACAACGACAGGGAGGCGGACGACGACGACGACGACAGCGAGGCGGTCGACGACGACGACGACGGGGAGGCGATCGACGACGACGACGACGACACGGAGGCGGTCGACGACGACGACGACAGCGAGGCGGTCGACGACGACGACGACAGCGAGGCGGTCGACGACGACGACGACAGCGAGGCGGTCGACGACGACGACGACAGCGAGGCTGTCGACGACGACGACGACAGCGAGGCGGTCGACGACGACAGCGAGGCGGTCGACGACGACGACGACGACAGCGAGGTGGTCGACGACGATGTCAACAGCGAGGCAGTCGGCGATGACGACGACAGGGAGGCGGTCGACAACGACAGGGAGGCGGTCGACGACGACGACGACACGGAGGCTGTCGACGACCACGACGACAGGGAGGCCGTCGACGACGACGACGACAGCGAGGCGGTCGACGACGACGACGACAGCGAGGCGGTCGACGACGACGACGACAGCGAGGCGGTCGACGACGACGACGACAGCGAGGCGGTCGACAACGACGACGGCGAGGCGGTCGCTGCCGACAACGACGGGGAGGCGGTCGACGACGACGACGACGGGGAGGCGATCGACGACGATGACGACGGAGAGGTGATCGACGACGACGACGAAGACAGCGAGGCGGTCGACGACGACAGCGAGGCGGTCGACGACGACGACGACGGGGAGGCGATCGACGACGACGACGACGACAGCGAGGCGGTCGACGACGACGACGACAGCGAGGCGGTCGACGACGACGACGACACGGAGGCGGTCGACGACGACGACGACAGCGAGGCGGTCGACGACGACAGCGAGACGGTCGACGACGACGACGACAGCGAGGCGGTCGACGACGACGACGACAGCGAGGCGGTCGACGACGACGACGACAGCGAGGCGGTCGACGACGACGACGACAGCGAGGCGGTCGACGACGACAGCGAGGCGGTCGACGACGACGACGACAGCGAGGCGGTCGACGACGACGACGACAGTGAGGCGGTCGACGACGACGACGACGAGAGCGAGGCGGTCGACGACGACAGCGAGGCGGTCGACGACCACGACGACAGCAATCCGGTCGACGATGACGACAGCGAGGCATTCGACGACGACGACGACAGGGAGGCGGTCGACGACGACGACGACATGGAGGCGATCGACGACGACGACAGCGAGGCGGTCAATGATGACGACGACAGGGAGGCGGTCGACAACGACAGGGAGGCGGTCGACGACGACGACGACACGGAGGCTGTCGACGACCACGACGACAGGGAGGCCGTCGACGACGACGACGACAGCGAGGCGGTCGACGACGACGACGACAGCGAGGCGGTCGACGACGACAGCGAGGCAGTCGACGACGACAGCGAGGCGGTCGACGACGACGACGACAGCGAGGCGGTCGACGACGACGACGACACGGAGGCGGTCGACGACGACGACGACGACAGGGAGGCGGTCGACGACGACGACGACATGGAGGCGATCGACGACGACGACGACACGGAGGCGGACGACGACGACGACGAGAGGGAGGCGGTCGACGATGACGACGACACGGAGGCTGTCGACGACCACGACGACAGGGAGGCGGTCGACGACGACGACGACAGCGAGGCGGTCGACGACGACGACGACAGCGAGGCGGTCAACGACGATGACAGCGAGTCGGTCGACGACGACGACGAGAGGGAGACGGTCGACGACGACGACGAGAGGGAGGCGGTCGATGACGACGACGAGAGGGAGGCGGTCGACGACGACGACGAGAGGGAGGCTGTCGACGACGACAGCGAGGCGGTCGACGACGACGACGACAGCGAGGCGGTCGACGACGACGACGACAGAGAGGCGGTCGGCGACGACGACGACACGGAGGCTGTCGACGACCACGACGACAGGGAGGCGGACGACGACGACGACGACAGGGAGGCGATCGACGACGACGACGACGACAGCGAGGCGGTCGACGACGACGACGACAGCGAGGCGGTCGACGACGACGACGACGACAGCGAGGCGGTCGACGACGACGACGACGACAGCGAGGCGGTCGACGACGACGACGACAGCGAGGCGGTCGACGACGACGACGACAGCGAGGCGGTCGACGACGACGACGACAGCGAGGCGGTCGACGACGACGACGACAGCGAGGCGGTCGACGACGACGACGACAGCGAGGCGGTCGACGACGACAGCGAGGCGGTCGACGACGACGACGACAGGGAGGCGATCGACGACGACAGGGAGGCGATCGACGACGATGACAGTGAGGCGGTCGACGACGACGACGACACTGAGGCGGTCGACGACGACGACGAGAGGGAGGCGGTCGACGACGACGAGGACAGCGAGGCGGTCGACGACGAAGACGACAGCGAGGCGGTCGACGACGACGACAGGGAGGCGGTCGACGACGACGACGACAGGGAGGCGGTCGACGAAAACGACGACAGGGAGGCGGTCGACGACGACGACAGGGAGGCGGTCGACGACAACGACGACAGGGAGGCGGTCGACGACGACGACAGCGAGGCGGTCGACGACGACGACAGCGAGGCGGTCGACGACGACGACGACGACGACAGGGAGGCGGTCGACGACGACGACGACACGGAGGCTGTCGACGACCACGACGAGAGGGAGGCGGTCGACGACGACGACGACAGCGAGGCGGTCGACGACGACAGCGAGGCGGTCGACGACGACAAGGACAGCGAGGCGGTCGACGACGACGACGACAGCGAGGCGGTCGACGACGACAATGACAGCGAGGCGGTCGACGACGACGACGACACGGAGGCTGTCGACGACCACGACGACAGGGAGGCGGACGACGACGACGACGACAGCGAGGCGGTCGACGATGACGACAGCGAGTCGGTCGACGACGACGACGAGAGGGAGGCGGTCGACGACGACGACGAGAGGGAGGCGGTCGACGACGACGACGAGAGGGAGGCGGTCGATGACGACGACGAGAGGAAGGCGGTCAACGACGACGACGACACGGAGGCTGTCGATGACCACGACGACAGCGAGGCGGTCGACGACCACGACGACAGCGAGGCGGTCGACGACGACGACGACAGCGAGGCCGTCGGCGACGACGACGACACGGACGCTGTCGACGACCACGACGACAGGGAGGCGGACGACGACGACGACGACAGGGAGGCGATCGACGACGACGACGACGACAGCGAGGCAGTCGACGACGACGACGACACGGAGACGGTCGACGACGACGACGACACGGAGGCTGTCGACGACCACGACGACAGGGAGGCGGTCGACGACGACGACGACGGCGAGGCGGTCCCCGCCGACGACGACGGGGAGGCGGTCGATGACGACGACGACGGGGAGGCGATCGACGACGACGACGATGACAGTGAGGCGGTCGACGACGATGACAGCGAGTCGGTCGACGACGACGACGAGAGGGAGGCGGTCGACGACGACGACGAGAGGGAGGCGGTCGATGACAACGACGAGAGGCAGGCGGTCGACGACGACGACGACAGGGAGGCGGTCGACGATGACGACGACACGGAGGCTGTCGACGACCACAACGACGGGGAGGCGGACGACGACGACGACGACAGCGAGGCGGTCGACGACGACGACGACGGGGAGGCGATCGACGACGACGACGACGACAGCGAGGCGGTCGACGACGACGACGACACGGAGGCGGTCGACGACGACGACGACAGCGAGGCGGTCGACGACGACGACGACAGCGAGGCGGTCGACGACGACGACGACAGCGAGGCGGTCGACGACGACAGCGAGGCGGTCGACGACGACGACGACGACAGCGAGGTGGTCGACGACGATGTCAACAGCGAGGCAGTCGGCGATGACGACGACAGGGAGGCGGTCGACAACGACAGGGAGGCGGTCGACGACGACGACGACACGGAGGCTGTCGACGATCACGACGACAGGGAGGCCGTCGACGACGACGACGACAGCGAGGCGGTCGACGACGACGACGACAGCGAGGCGGTCGACGACGACAGCGAGGCAGTCGACGACGACAGCGAGGCGGTCGACGACGACGACGACAGCGCGGCGGTCGACGACGACGACGACACGGAGGCGGTCGACGACGACGACGACGACAGGGAGGCGGTCGACGACGACGACGACATGGAGGCGATCGACGACGACGACGACACGGAGGCGGACGACGACGACGACGAGAGGGAGGCGGTCGACGATGACGACGACACGGAGGCTGTCGACGACCACGACGACAGGGAGGCGGTCGACGACGACGACGACAGCGAGGCGGTCGAAGACGACGACGACAGCGAGGCAGTCGACGACGACGACGACAGGGAGGCGGTCGACGACGACGACAGCGAGGCGGTCGACGACGACGACGACAGCGAGGCGGTCAACGACGATGACAGCGAGTCGGTCGACGACGACGACGAGAGGGAGACGGTCGACGACGACGACGAGAGGGAGGCGGTCGATGACGACGACGAGAGGGAGGCGTTCGACGACGACGACGAGAGGGAGGCTGTCGACGACGACAGCGAGGCGGTCGACGACGACGACGACAGCGAGGCAGTCGACGACGACGACGACAGAGAGGCGGTCGGCGACGACGACGACACGGAGGCTGTCGACGACCACGACGACAGGGAGTCGGACGACGACGACGACGACAGGGAGGCGATCGACGACGACGACGACGACAGCGAGGCGGTCGACGACGACGACGAGAGCGAGGCGGTCGACGACGACGACGACGACAGCGAGGCGGTCGACGACGACGACGACGACAGCGAGGCGGTCGACGACGACGACGATAGCGAGGCGGTCGACGACGACGACGACACGGAGGCGGTCGACGACGACGACGACAGCGAGGCGGTCGACGAAGACGACGACAGCGAGGCGGTCGACGACGACGACGACAGCGAGGCGGTCGACGACGACGACGACAGCGAGGCGGTCGACGACGACAGCGAGGCGATCGACGACGATGACAGTGAGGCGGTCGACGACGACGACGACACTGAGGCGGTCGAAGACGACGACGAGAGGGAGGCGGTCGACGACGACGAGGACAGCGAGGCGGTCGACGACGAAGACGACAGCGAGGCGGTCGACGACGACGACAGGGAGGCGGTCGACGACGACGACGACAGGGAGGCGGTCGACGACAACGACGACAGGGAGGCGGTCGACGACGACGACAGGGAGGCGGTCGACGACAACGACGACAGGGAGGCGGTCGACGACGACGACAGCGAGGCGGTCGACGACGACGACAGCGAGGCGGTCGACGACGACGACGACGACGACAGCGAGGCGGTCGACGACGACGACAGCGAGTCGGTCGACGACGACGACGAGAGGGAGGCGGTCGATGACGACGACGAGAGGGAGGCGGTCGACGACGACGACGAGAGGCAGGCGGTCGACGACAACGATGAGAGGGAGGCAGTCGACGACGACGACGACACGGAGGCGGTCGACGACGACGACGACACGGAGGCTGTCGACGACCACGACGAGAGGGAGGCGGTCGACGACGACGACGACAGCGAGGCGGTCGACGACGACAGCGAGGCGGTCGACGACGACAACGACAGCGAGGCGGTCGACGACGACGACGACAGCGAGGCGGTCGACGACGACAATGACAGCGAGGCTGTCGACGACGACGACGACACGGAGGCTGTCGACGACCACGACGACAGGGAGGCGGACGACGACGACGACGACAGCGAGGCGGTCGACGATGACGACAGCGAGTCGGTCGACGACGACGACGAGAGGGAGGCGGTCGACGACGACGACGAGAGGGAGGCGGTCGACGACGACGACGAGAGGGAGGCGGTCGACGACGACGACGAGAGGGAGGCGGTCGATGACGACGACGAGAGGAAGGCGGTCAACGACGACGACGACACGGAGGCTGTCGATGACCACGACGACAGCGAGGCGGTCGACGACGACGACGACAGCGAGGCGGTCGACGACGACGACGACAGCGAGGCGGTCGGCGACGACGACGACACGGACGCTGTCGACGACCACGACGACAGGGAGGCGGACGACGACGACGACGACAGGGAGGCGATCGACGACGACGACGACGACAGCGAGGCGGTCGACGACGACGACGACACGGAGACGGTCGACGACGACGACGACACGGAGGCTGTCGACGACCACGACGACAGGGAGGCGGTCGACGACGACGACGACGGCGAGGCGGTCCCCGCCGACGACGACGGGGAGGCGGTCGATGACGACGACGACGGGGAGGCGATCGACGACGACGACGATGACAGTGAGGCGGTCGACGACGATGACAGCGAGTCGGTCGACGACGACGACGAGAGGGAGGCGGTCGACGACGACGACGAGAGGGAGGCGGTCGATGACAACGACGAGAGGCAGGCGGTCGACGACGACGACGACAGCGAGGCGGTCGACGACGACGACAGCGAGGCGGTCGACGACGACGACGACGACGACAGCGAGGCGGTCGACGACGACGACAGCGAGTCGGTCGACGACGACGACGAGAGGGAGGCGGTCGATGACGACGACGAGAGGGAGGCGGTCGACGACGACGACGAGAGGCAGGCGGTCGACGACAACGATGAGAGGGAGGCAGTCGACGACGACGACGACACGGAGGCGGTCGACGACGACGACGACACGGAGGCTGTCGACGACCACGACGAGAGGGAGGCGGTCGACGACGACAACGACAGCGAGGCGGTCGACGACGACAGCGAGGCGGTCGACGACGACAACGACAGCGAGGCGGTCGACGACGACGACGACAGCGAGGCGGTCGACGACGACAATGACAGCGAGGCGGTCGACGACGACGACGACACGGAGGCTGTCGACGACCACGACGACAGGGAGGCGGACGACGACGACGACGACAGCGAGGCGGTCGACGATGACGACAGCGAGTCGGTCGACGACGACGACGAGAGGGAGGCGGTCGACGACGACGACGAGAGGGAGGCGGTCGACGACGACGACGAGAGGGAGGCGGTCGACGACGACGACGAGAGGGAGGCGGTCGATGACGACGACGAGAGGAAGGCGGTCAACGACGACGACGACACGGAGGCTGTCGACGACCACGACGACAGCGAGGCGGTCGACGACCACGACGACAGCGAGGCGGTCGACGACGACGACGACAGCGAGGCGGTCGGCGACGACGACGACACGGACGCTGTCGACGACCACGACGACAGGGAGGCGGACGACGACGACGACGACAGGGAGGCGATCGACGACGACGACGACGACAGCGAGGCGGTCGACGACGACGACGACACGGAGACGGTCGACGACGACGACGACACGGAGGCTGTCGACGACCACGACGACAGGGAGGCGGTCGACGACGACGACGACGGCGAGGCGGTCCCCGCCGACGACGACGGGGAGGCGGTCGATGACGACGACGACGGGGAGGCGATCGACGACGACGACGATGACAGTGAGGCGGTCGACGACGATGACAGCGAGTCGGTCGACGACGACGACGAGAGGGAGGCGGTCGACGACGACGACGAGAGGGAGGCGGTCGATGACAACGACGAGAGGCAGGCGGTCGACGACGACGACGACAGGGAGGCGGTCGACGATGACGACGACACGGAGGCTGTCGACGACCACAACGACGGGGAGGCGGACGACGACGACGACGACAGCGAGGCGGTCGACGACGACGACGACGGGGAGGCGATCGACGACGACGACGACGACAGCGAGGCGGTCGACGACGACGACGACACGGAGGCGGTCGACGACGACGACGACAGCGAGGCGGTCGACGACGACGACGACAGCGAGGCGGTCGACGACGACGACGACAGCGAGGCGGTCGACGACGACAGCGAGGCGGTCGACGACGACGACGACGACAGCGAGGTGGTCGACGACGATGTCAACAGCGAGGCAGTCGGCGATGACGACGACAGGGAGGCGGTCGACAACGACAGGGAGGCGGTCGACGACGACGACGACACGGAGGCTGTCGACGATCACGACGACAGGGAGGCCGTCGACGACGACGACGACAGCGAGGCGGTCGACGACGACGACGACAGCGAGGCGGTCGACGACGACAGCGAGGCAGTCGACGACGACAGCGAGGCGGTCGACGACGACGACGACAGCGAGGCGGTCGACGACGACGACGACACGGAGGCGGTCGACGACGACGACGACGACAGGGAGGCGGTCGACGACGACGACGACATGGAGGCGATCGACGACGACGACGACACGGAGGCGGACGACGACGACGACGAGAGGGAGGCGGTCGACGATGACGACGACACGGAGGCTGTCGACGACCACGACGACAGGGAGGCGGTCGACGACGACGACGACAGCGAGGCGGTCGAAGACGACGACGACAGCGAGGCAGTCGACGACGACGACGACAGGGAGGCGGTCGACGACGACGACAGCGAGGCGGTCGACGACGACGACGACAGCGAGGCGGTCAACGACGATGACAGCGAGTCGGTCGACGACGACGACGAGAGGGAGACGGTCGACGACGACGACGAGAGGGAGGCGGTCGATGACGACGACGAGAGGGAGGCGTTCGACGACGACGACGAGAGGGAGGCTGTCGACGACGACAGCGAGGCGGTCGACGACGACGACGACAGCGAGGCAGTCGACGACGACGACGACAGAGAGGCGGTCGGCGACGACGACGACACGGAGGCTGTCGACGACCACGACGACAGGGAGTCGGACGACGACGACGACGACAGGGAGGCGATCGACGACGACGACGACGACAGCGAGGCGGTCGACGACGACGACGAGAGCGAGGCGGTCGACGACGACGACGACGACAGCGAGGCGGTCGACGACGACGACGACGACAGCGAGGCGGTCGACGACGACGACGATAGCGAGGCGGTCGACGACGACGACGACACGGAGGCGGTCGACGACGACGACGACAGCGAGGCGGTCGACGAAGACGACGACAGCGAGGCGGTCGACGACAACGACGACAGCGAGGCGGTCGACGACGACGACGACAGCGAGGCGGTCGACGACGACAGCGAGGCGGTCGACGACGACGACGACAGGGAGGCGATCGACGACGACAGGGAGGCGATCGACGACGATGACAGTGAGGCGGTCGACGACGACGACGACACTGAGGCGGTCGAAGACGACGACGAGAGGGAGGCGGTCGACGACGACGAGGACAGCGATGCGGTCGACGACGAAGACGACAGCGAGGCGGTCGACGACGACGACAGGGAGGCGGTCGACGACGACGACGACAGGGAGGCGGTCGACGACAACGACGACAGGGAGGCGGTCGACGACGACGACAGGGAGGCGGTCGACGACAACGACGACAGGGAGGCGGTCGACGACGACGACAGCGAGGCGGTCGACGACGACGACAGCGAGGCGGTCGACGACGACGACGACGACGACAGCGAGGCGGTCGACGACGACGACAGCGAGTCGGTCGACGACGACGACGAGAGGGAGGCGGTCGATGACGACGACGAGAGGGAGGCGGTCGACGACGACGACGAGAGGCAGGCGGTCGACGACAACGATGAGAGGGAGGCAGTCGACGACGACGACGACACGGAGGCGGTCGACGACGACGACGACACGGAGGCTGTCGACGACCACGACGAGAGGGAGGCGGTCGACGACGACGACGACAGCGAGGCGGTCGACGACGACAGCGAGGCGGTCGACGACGACAACGACAGCGAGGCGGTCGACGACGACGACGACAGCGAGGCGGTCGACGACGACAATGACAGCGAGGCGGTCGACGACGACGACGACACGGAGGCTGTCGACGACCACGACGACAGGGAGGCGGACGACGACGACGACGACAGCGAGGCGGTCGACGATGACGACAGCGAGTCGGTCGACGACGACGACGAGAGGGAGGCGGTCGACGACGACGACGAGAGGGAGGCGGTCGACGACGACGACGAGAGGGAGGCGGTCGACGACGACGACGAGAGGGAGGCGGTCGATGACGACGACGAGAGGAAGGCGGTCAACGACGACGACGACACGGAGGCTGTCGATGACCACGACGACAGCGAGGCGGTCGACGACGACGACGACAGCGAGGCGGTCGGCGACGACGACGACACGGACGCTGTCGACGACCACGACGACAGGGAGGCGGACGACGACGACGGCGACAGGGAGGCGATCGACGACGACGACGACGACAGCGAGGCGGTCGACGACGACGACGACACGGAGACGGTCGACGACGACGACGACACGGAGGCTGTCGACGACCACGACGACAGGGAGGCGGTCGACGACGACGACGACGGCGAGGCGGTCCCCGCCGACGACGACGGGGAGGCGGTCGATGACGACGACGACGGGGAGGCGATCGACGACGACGACGATGACAGTGAGGCGGTCGACGACGATGACAGCGAGTCGGTCGACGACGACGACGAGAGGGAGGCGGTCGACGACGACGACGAGAGGGAGGCGGTCGATGACAACGACGAGAGGCAGGCGGTCGACGACGACGACGACAGCGAGGCGGTCGACGACGACGACAGCGAGGCGGTCGACGACGACGACGACGACGACAGCGAGGCGGTCGACGACGACGACAGCGAGTCGGTCGACGACGACGACGAGAGGGAGGCGGTCGATGACGACGACGAGAGGGAGGCGGTCGACGACGACGACGAGAGGCAGGCGGTCGACGACAACGATGAGAGGGAGGCAGTCGACGACGACGACGACACGGAGGCGGTCGACGACGACGACGACACGGAGGCTGTCGACGACCACGACGAGAGGGAGGCGGTCGACGACGACGACGACAGCGAGGCGGTCGACGACGACAGCGAGGCGGTCGACGACGACAACGACAGCGAGGCGGTCGACGACGACGACGACAGCGAGGCGGTCGACGACGACAATGACAGCGAGGCGGTCGACGACGACGACGACACGGAGGCTGTCGACGACCACGACGACAGGGAGGCGGACGACGACGACGACGACAGCGAGGCGGTCGACGATGACGACAGCGAGTCGGTCGACGACGACGACGAGAGGGAGGCGGTCGACGACGACGACGAGAGGGAGGCGGTCGACGACGACGACGAGAGGGAGGCGGTCGACGACGACGACGAGAGGGAGGCGGTCGATGACGACGACGAGAGGAAGGCGGTCAACGACGACGACGACACGGAGGCTGTCGACGACCACGACGACAGCGAGGCGGTCGACGACCACGACGACAGCGAGGCGGTCGACGACGACGACGACAGCGAGGCGGTCGGCGACGACGACGACACGGACGCTGTCGACGACCACGACGACAGGGAGGCGGACGACGACGACGACGACAGGGAGGCGATCGACGACGACGACGACGACAGCGAGGCGGTCGACGACGACGACGACACGGAGACGGTCGACGACGACGACGACACGGAGGCTGTCGACGACCACGACGACAGGGAGGCGGTCGACGACGACGACGACGGCGAGGCGGTCCCCGCCGACGACGACGGGGAGGCGGTCGATGACGACGACGACGGGGAGGCGATCGACGACGACGACGATGACAGTGAGGCGGTCGACGACGATGACAGCGAGTCGGTCGACGACGACGACGAGAGGGAGGCGGTCGACGACGACGACGAGAGGGAGGCGGTCGATGACAACGACGAGAGGCAGGTGGTCGACGACGACGACGACAGGGAGGCGGTCGACGATGACGACGACACGGAGGCTGTCGACGACCACAACGACAGGGAGGCGGACGACGACGACGACGACAGCGAGGCGGTCGACGACGACAGCGAGGCGGTCGACGACGACAACGACAGCGAGGCGGTCGACGACGACGACGACAGCGAGGCGGTCGACGACGACAATGACAGCGAGGCGGTCGACGACGACGACGACACGGAGGCTGTCGACGACCACGACGACAGGGAGGCGGACGACGACGACGACGACAGCGAGGCGGTCGACGATGACGACAGCGAGTCGGTCGACGACGACGACGAGAGGGAGGCGGTCGACGACGACGACGAGAGGGAGGCGGTCGACGACGACGACGAGAGGGAGGCGGTCGACGACGACGACGAGAGGGAGGCGGTCGATGACGACGACGAGAGGAAGGCGGTCAACGACGACGACGACACGGAGGCTGTCGACGACCACGACGACAGCGAGGCGGTCGACGACCACGACGACAGCGAGGCGGTCGACGACGACGACGACAGCGAGGCGGTCGGCGACGACGACGACACGGACGCTGTCGACGACCACGACGACAGGGAGGCGGACGACGACGACGACGACAGGGAGGCGATCGACGACGACGACGACGACAGCGAGGCGGTCGACGACGACGACGACACGGAGACGGTCGACGACGACGACGACACGGAGGCTGTCGACGACCACGACGACAGGGAGGCGGTCGACGACGACGACGACGGCGAGGCGGTCCCCGCCGACGACGACGGGGAGGCGGTCGATGACGACGACGACGGGGAGGCGATCGACGACGACGACGATGACAGTGAGGCGGTCGACGACGATGACAGCGAGTCGGTCGACGACGACGACGAGAGGGAGGCGGTCGACGACGACGACGAGAGGGAGGCGGTCGATGACAACGACGAGAGGCAGGTGGTCGACGACGACGACGACAGGGAGGCGGTCGACGATGACGACGACACGGAGGCTGTCGACGACCACAACGACAGGGAGGCGGACGACGACGACGACGATGACGACAGCGAGGCGGTCGACGACGACGACAGCGAGGCGGTCGATGACGACGACGACAGCGAGGCGGTCGACGACGACGACAGCGAGGCGGTCGATGACGACAGCGAGGCAGTCGACGACGACGACGACAGCGAGGCGGTCGACGACGACAGCGAGGCGGTCGACGACGACAGCTAGGCGGTCGACGACGACAGCGAGGCGGTCGACGACGACGGGGAGGCGATCGACGACGACGACAGCGAGGCGGTCGACTACGACGACGACAGCGAGGCGGTCGGTGACGACGATGACACGGAGGCTGTCGACGACCACGACGACAGGGAGGCGGACGACGACGACGACGACAGGGAGGCGATTGACGACAACGACGACGACAGCGAGGCGGTCGACAACGACGACAGCGAGTCGGTCGACGACGAGAGGGAGGCGGTCGACGACGACGACGAGAGGGAGGCGGTCGACGACGACGACGACACGGAGGCTGTCGACGACCACGACGACAGGGAGGCGGTCGACGACGACGACGACAGCAAGGCGGTCGACGACAACGACGAGAGGGAGGCGGTCGACGATGACGACGACAGCGAGGCGGTCGACTACGACGACAGCGAGGCGGTCGACGACGACGACAGCGAGGCGGTCGACGACGACGACAGCGAGGCGGTCGACGACGACGACGACGACAGCGAGGCGGTCAACGACGACGGGGAGGTGATCGACGACGACGACGACGAGAGGGAGGCGGTCGACGACGACGACGAGAGGGAGGCGGTCGACGACGACGACGAGAGGGAGGCGGTCGACGACGACGACAGCGAGGCGGTCGACTACGACGACAACGAGGCGGTCGACGACGACGACAGCGAGGCGGTCGACGACGACGACGACAGCGAGGCGGTCGACGACGACGCCGACAGCGAGGCGGTCGGCGACGACGACGACACGGAGCCTGTCGACGACCACGACGACAGAGAGGCGATCGACGACGACGACGACAGGGAGGCGATCGACGACGACGACGACAGCGAGGCGGTCGACGACGACGACGACAGCGAGGCGGTCGACGACGACGACAGCGAGGCGGTCGACTACGACGACAGCGAGGCGGTCGACGACGACGACAGCGAGGCGGTCGACGACGACGACGACAGCGAGGCGGTCGACGACGACGCCGACAGCGAGGCGGTCGGCGACGACGACGACACGGAGCCTGTCGACGACCACGACGACAGGGAGGCGATCGACGACGACGACGACAGGGAGGCGATCGACGACGACGATGACGACAGCGAGGCGGTCGACGACGACGACAGCGAGTCGGTCGACGACGACGACGAGAGGGAGGCGGTCGACGACGACGACGAGAGGGAGGCGGTCGACGACGACGACGAG
Organism: Strix aluco; assembly: GCF_031877795.1. Taxonomy (NCBI): domain Eukaryota; kingdom Metazoa; phylum Chordata; class Aves; order Strigiformes; family Strigidae; genus Strix; species Strix aluco. The sequence goes on along the minus strand of NC_133931.1, from coordinate 172,832,352 downwards.
AGGGAGGCGGTCGACGACGACGACGACACGGAGGCTGTCGACGACCACGACGACAGCGAGGCGGTCGACGACGACGACGACAGCGAGGCGGTCGACGACGACGACAGCGAGGCGGTCGACGACGACGACAGCGAGGCGGTCAACGACGACGACAGCGAGGCGGTCGACGACGACGACGACGACAGCGAGGCGGTCAACGACGACGGGGAGGCGATCGACGACGACGACGACGACAGCGAGGCGGTCGACGACGACGACAGCGAGGCGGTCGACGACGACGACGAGAGGGAGGCGGTCGACGACGACGACGAGAGGGATGCGGTCGACGACAACGACGAGAGGGAGGTGGTCGACGACGACGACGACAGCGAGGCAGTCGAAGACGACGACGACAGCGAGGCAGTCGACGACGACGACGACGACAGCGAGGCGGTCGATGACGACGACGACGACAGCGAGGCGGTCGACGACGACGGGGAGGCGATCGACGACGACGACAGCGAGGTGGTCGACTACGACGACGAGAGCGAGGCGGTCGGCGACGACGACGACACGGAGCCTGTCGACGACCACGACGACAGGGAGGCGGACGACGACGATGACGACAGGGAGGCAATTGACGACGACGACGACGACAGCGAGGCGGTCGACGACGACGACAGCGAGTCGGTCGATGACGACGACGAGAGGGAGGCGGTCGACGACGACGACGAGAGGGATGCGATCGACGACAACGACGAGAGGGAGGTGGTCGACGACGACAGCGAGGCGGTCGACGACGACGACGACAGCGAGGCATTCGACGACGACGACGACAGCGAGGCGTTCAATGACGACGACAGCGAGGCGGTCGACTACGACGACGACAGCGAGGCGGTCGACAACGACGACGACACGGAGCCTGTCGACTACCACGACGACAGGGAGGCGGACGACGACGACGACGACAGGGAGGCGATCGACGACGACGACGACGACGACAGCGAGGCGGTCGACGACGACGACAGCGAGTCGGTCGACGACGACGACGAGAGGGAGGCGGTCGACGACGACGACGAGAGGGAGGCGGTCGACGACGACGACGAGAGGGAGGCGGTCGACGACGACGACGAGAGGGAGGCGGTCGACGACGACGACGACAGCGAGGCGGTCGACGACGACAGCGAGGCGGTCGACGACGACAACGACAGCGAGGCGGTCGACGACGACGACGACAGCGAGGCTGTCGACGACGACAACGACAGCGAGGCGGTCGACGACGACGACGACACGGAGGCTGTCGACGACCACGACGACAGGGAGGCGGACGACGACGACGGCGACAGGGAGGCGATCAACGACGACGATGACGACAGCGAGGCGGTCGACGACGACGACAGCGAGGCGGTCGACGACGACGACGACAGCGAGTTAGTCGACGACGACGACGACAGTGAGGCGGTCGACGACGACAGCGAGGCGGTCGACGACGACGGGGAGGTGATCGACGACGACGACAGCGAGGCGGTCGACTACGACGACGACAGCGAGGCGGTCGACGACGACGACGACAGCGAGGCGGTCGACGACGACGACAGCGAGGCGGTCGACTACGACGACAGCGAGGCGGTCGACGACGACGACAGCGAGGCGGTCGACGACGACAGCGAGGCGGTCGACGACGACGACGACAGCGAGGCGGTCGACGACGACGCCGACAGCGAGGCGGTCGGCGACGACGACGACACGGAGCCTGTCGACGACCACGACGACAGGGAGGCGATCGACGACGACGACGACAGGGAGGCGATCGACGACGACGATGACGACAGCGAGGCGGTCGACGACGACGACAGCGAGTCGGTCGACGACGACGACGAGAGGGAGGCGGTCGACGACGACGACGACAGGGAGGCGGTCGACGACGACGACGAGAGGGAGGCGGTCGACGACGACGACGACACGGAGGCTGTCGACGACCACGACGACAGCGAGGCGGTCGACGACGACGACGACAGCGAGGCGGTCGACGATGACGACGACAGCGAGGCGGTCGACGACGACGACAGCGAGGCGGTCGACGACGACGACAGCGAGGCGGTCGACGACGACGACGACGACAGCGAGGCGGTCGACGACGACGGGGAGGCGATCGACGACGACGACGACGACAGCGAGGCGGTCGACGACGACGACAGTGAGTCGGTCGACGACGACGACGAGAGGGAGGCGGTCGACGACGACGACGAGAGGGATGCGGTCGACGACAACGACGAGAGGGAGGTGGTCGACGACGACAGCGAGGCGGTCGACGACGACGACGACAGCGAGGTATTCGACGACGACGACGACAGCGAGGCGTTCGACGACGACGACGACGACAGCGAGGCGGTCGATGACGACAACGACGACAGCGAGGCGGTCGACGACGACGGGGAGGCGATCGACGACGACGACAGCGAGGTGGTCGACTACGACGACGACAGCGAGGCGGTCGACAACGACGACGACACGGAGCCTGTCGACGACCACGACGACAGGGAGGCGGACGACGACGACGACGACAGGGAGGCGATCGACGACGACGACGACGACGACGACGACAGCGAGGCGGTCGACGACGACGACAGCGAGTCGGTCGACGACGACGACGAGAGGGAGGCGGTCGACGACGACGACGAGAGGGAGGCGGTCGACGACGACGACGAGAGGCAGGCGGTCGACGACAACGACGAGAGGGAGGCAGTCGACGACGACGATGACACGGAGGCGGTCGACGACGACGACGACACGGAGGCTGTCGACGACCACGACGAGAGGGAGGCGGTCGACGACGACGATGACAGCGAGGCGGTCGACGACGACAGCGAGGCGGTCGACGACGACAACGACAGCGACGCGGTCGACGACGACGACGACAGCGAGGCGGTCGACGACAACAATGACAGCGAGGCGGTCGACGACGACGACGACACGGAGGCTGTCGACGACCACGACGACAGGGAGGCGGACGACGACGACGACGACAGCGAGGCGGTCGACGATGACGACAGCGAGTCGGTCGACGACGACGACGAGAGGGAGGCGGTCGACGACGACGACGAGAGGGAGGAGGTCGACGACGACGACGAGAGGGAGGCGGTCGACGACGACGACGAGAGGGAGGCGGTCGATGACGACGACGAGAGGAAGGCGGTCGACGACGACGACGACAGGGAGGCGGTCGACGACGACGACGACAGCGAGGCGGTCGACGACGACGACGACAGCGAGGCGGTCGACGACTACGACAGCGAGGCGGTCGACGACGACGACGACAACAGCGAGGCGGTCGACGACGACGACGACGATAGCGAGGCGGTCGACGACGACGACGACGACAGCGAGGCGGTCGACGACGACGACAGCGAGGCGGTCGGCGACGACGACAACTACAGCGAGGCGGTCGTCGACGACAGCGAGGCGGTCGATGACGACGACAACGACAGCGAGGCGGTCGTCGACGACGACGACAGTGAGGCGGTCGACGACGACGACGACAGCGAGGCGGTCGACGACGACGACAGCGAGGCGGTCGACGACGACGACAGCAAGGCGGTCGACGACGACGACGACAGCGAGGCGGTCGCCGACGACGACGACGGGGAGGCGGTCGACGACGACGACGACGGGGAGGCGATCGACGACGACGACGACGACACCGAGGCGGTCGACGACGACGACGACAGCGAGGCGGTCGTCGACGACGACGACGACAGCGACGCGGTCGACGACGACGACGACGACAGCGACGCGGTCGACTACGACGACGACAGGGATGCGGTCGACGACGACGACGACAGCGAGGCGGTCGACGACGACAGGGAGGCGGTCGACGACGACGACGACAGGGAGGCGGTCGACAACGACGACAGGGAGGCGGTCGACGACGAAGACGACAGGGAGGCAGTCGACGACGACGACGACAGCGAGGCGGTCGACGACGACGACGACAGCGAGGCGGTCGACGACTACGACAGCGAGGCGGTCGACGACGACGACAGCGAGGCGGTCGACGACGACGACGACGATAGCGAGGCGGTCGACGACGACGACGACGACAGCGAGGCGGTCGCCGCCGCCGACGACGGGGAGGCGGTCGACGACGACGACGACGGGGAGGCGATCGACGTCGACGACGACGACAGCGAGGCGGTCGACGACGACGACGACAGCGAGGCGGTCGGCGACGACGACGACACCGAGGCGGTCGACGACGACGACGACACGGAGGCTGTCGACGACCACGACGACAGGGAGGCGGTCGACGACGACGACAGCGAGGCGGTCAACGACGACGACGACGACAGCGAGGCGGTCGACGACGATGTCAACAGCGAGGCAGTCGCGATGACGACGACAG